>NC_048596.1:205336562-205429062 GCF_003668045.3 Cricetulus griseus
TCAGGGAGAAAAGAGTTCATTTGCTTCCATATTGCTGTTCATTATTGAAGGAAGTCAGGACAGGAAGTCAAACAGGCCAGAATCCTGGAGGCAAGAGATGATGCCGAGGCCACAGAGGGTTGCAGCTTACTGGCTTGCTCATCATGGCTTACTCAGTCTGCTTTCTTATAGAACCCAGGACCAGCAGCCCAGGGATGGCACCATCCACCATGGGCTGGGCCCTTTCCCATTGATTACTAATTGGGAAAATGCCTTACATCTGGATCTCATGGCATTTCCTCAGCTGAGACTCCTGATGACTCTAGCTTAGGTCAATTGACACCCAAAACCAGGCAGTATAGGTGTTTTTCCTGCATGTTTGTCTGTGTGCCATGTGCACAAAGTGCCCTAGGTGGCCAGAAGAGAGTGCTGCACCCTCTGAAACTGCAGTTACAGACAGTTGTTAGCCATCATGTGAGTGCTGGCAACTAAACCTGGGTCCTCTTCAAGAGCAGCAAGTGTGTTTAACTACTGAACTATCTCTCTAGCCCCCATATTACTTTTTTAATAAGCTGTCTCTGTTTCTAATTCTAACTATGTGTTTCTGGTGCAGTTTTTGTCCTGAGATGTAAGGACCTAGAACCAGGTGCCCTCTGGTCTTAGATTAGCACCTGTAACACTTGCCTTGGTAAATGCCCTACAGATGCTTCTAGAGTGAAATATTAGAGAATGGGTCTATTGACTGGTGAAATAGGGCTTTGGCACTTCTCAGTAGACACTGCTTGGATACTGTGTGCATTCTGTAGGGTGATGGAGTTGTTGTTGTTGTGGTTGTTGTTGTTCTTCTTCTATAGGAAGTTTTACTTCTTGGGGCTAGAGAGATGACTCAATGCTTAAGAAATTGCCCTGTTCTTCCAGGGGACCTGAATTCAGTTCCCAGACCCCATGGAGGGTGACTCACAACTACCTGTAACTCCAGATCCAGGGAATCTGAAGCTTCTAGTCTCTATGGGCATCAGAACACATTTGCATGTGCATGTATTCTCAAACTAAATCTTAAAGTAAGAAGGAAAGATCTTTTCTGGCATAGCAGGGCTAGGAAGAAGAAAGGTTTCCACAATTGCAAGCCCTAGGTGTGGCCTTTGCAGCAGGTGAACACAAAGCCTAGCCTTACAGGCAGGCCAGCTCCTAAGGAGATACATAGCCACCTGCTCTACAATCACTTGTTCACTTGAAAAAAGATTGAAGTTCTAGGACTAGCGACATGGCTCAGCTCTCCAGATCATGTGCTGACCACATAGAACCTGAGCTCTGTTCCTGGCATCCACAGGGCAGCTTACAATGCACCCCCTACCTGCAGGTCTGGGGTTCTGGTGCCCTCTTATGGTCTTTGAAGGCACTGCATTCACACAGTGTACATAGATGCAGGCAAGACACCCATACCCATAAAACAAATAATCTCTTTTAGAACTATGAAACTCCTTTGTCCACCCTGATGAGCTTACCTGGAAACTGGTACTGGAAATGCAGCATACAATTTCTACAAGTTCCTTGTGAGGTGCTGTGCATGCCAGGGTTTGCAAACAGTGAGCCCTGTTGAAGAACTGGCTTGTTTGTTTTTCTTTGGTTTGAGTTTTTCATTGTTGTTATTGTGTTCTGCACAATCCTAGAACCAGACAAATCCACATGAGTGCATTGATGCTCAATGTTCCTTCACTTGACCATACCACTACCAATTACTGGGTGCCAGACTGAGAGGTAACCAAAGGAAAGACTCAGGATGCCACAGCATCCAGTAACTCATATATCCTGGCTGTTTCTCCTAACTGAGGTGCTGTTTGTTTCTCAGACTCTGCAGGTAGCCCGTGTTACTCAGTGATTCACTGTGTAGCCAAAACTAGTCTCTAACTCACTGCAATCCTTCTGCCTGTCTCACACAAGTGCTAGGATGCTGGGTGTGAGCCACCACACCCAAATGAAAGATTTCTAACTATATTTAAACCAGAAAAAGAAAAACAAAAAACAAAAAAACCCATGTCACCTGCTTCCTGAACAACAGTAGGAATTGCTAATGTTTACACCCTGAGCTCTTTACTGAGGTTCATTCTCTGGGTGTGGTCTGTCGGGAGCAGGAAGAAAAACACACCTAATTGCAGAGCCTTGTCCTTGTCCCATTCTCACAACCAGTCTATATCACCCAGGCCTTCTGCTGATAGAGCACAGCAGGCCTGGTGCCCAGCCCTCCTGTCAAACAGTCAATGAGACTTTTCCCAGTAGAGGAACTATATCTGATAGCCTCTGACCCATCTGACCTAAGGTGCTAGGACAGTGCTTCTCACCCTTCCCAATGCTGAGACCCTTTAATACAGTTTCCCCAGTTGTGTGGCGAACCTCCAAACCATAAAATTGTTCGTTGCTACTTCATAATTGCTACTATAATGAATCATAATGTAAATATCTGTGTTTTCCAATGGTCTTAGGTGCCCCCTGTGGAAGAGTCATTTGACCCTCAAAGAGGTCTCAACCCAAAGGTTGAGAACTTCACCTCACTGCTTGTAGAGTTCCACCATGATCCATTACCAAGTGGGACACACCTGCACAGGACAATGGGATCAGGAAATCCCTCATGGAGCACACTGGCTGATAGAAGACAAAAGGGTACCTGATGGCCTCAGGATCCTCTCCTCCCTCCCTCCCTCCTCTCTCTCTCTCTCTCTCTCTCTCTCTCTCTCTCTCTCTCTCTCTCTGTCTGTCTCCCTCTTTCTCTTTATTTACCTCCAAGGTTAAGGGCAAAATGAAACCATTTGCAATCATTCAAATGCTCAAATTTTTCTATTTCCTCACAGCTCTTGTCAAAAGAGAGAGGAAAATTAGCAAACATTAAGTGATCCAATCTAGGATGTGGGGGCTCCTGGTAGGAACATAGTAAAGAATAACAAACAAACAAACAAACAAAAAAACCCCACCAGGCCCCCAGACTCCAGTAGGAACCTCACCCAGGTCTGTGCTACAGAACAGAAGATCAGAAGCAGTTTCAGAAAGGAGTTTGGTTGCAAAGATTCTTCTTCATTCTGACTGGCCTGCAGAGCAGGGCCATGGGGAGCCAGTAAGCCCAAGTGAATTCAATACAAGATGACCATGTGTGATCTCTGATTGTCTGGCCGAAGGTAGGATTTTTCAGTGCGGCCTCATCTTCCCCGGGGTATATCGAAGGCACTGCTCCTTGTCTTCTGATTTTCAGTCTTGCAACTGAGAAATCCTGTGTTATTCTCTCTTCATCCTTTGTGTGACCTGACTTCTGTAACCTGTCAGGGCCATTTCATATCACCAGGCCCACGATGCTATACCCCCGAGGAGGCCATTTTTTCAGTCTTCAGTGTGTTGTTCCGAGCATGTTATGGGCCCTTTCAATTTAGGACGGTGCCCTTTGGCTCGGGATTTTTTTTTTTTTTCCTTGTATTGATCCTGTGATAATTCTGAACACTCACTCTTCTATTTCTTTCACCTTCTGATTCTGGGACTCCCAGTAGTCAGGTCTTGCACAATCTCACCCGTGGATGTGAAGGAGCCTTTCCCGAACAGTGGAGACTTCCTCCAAGACCCCGAATTAGGCACAAAACATATCCAAACACCTGTTTTCACAGAGGTTTTTTTCCTTTATTAAGCAGGGAAGAAAAGTTAAGGTGTCTACTTTTTACTCTGGCAGAAAAACAGCAGCAAGTAACCTTGCAGGTATAATTTTTAAAAGGAGGTTAAGGGGAGGTCTGTGTTAATATAGATTAGGATGCAGTAGTAAGGGATATGGGGAGAAGGGAATGGAGAAAG
The DNA here is from genome assembly GCF_003668045.3 of Cricetulus griseus. NCBI lineage: Eukaryota > Metazoa > Chordata > Mammalia > Rodentia > Cricetidae > Cricetulus > Cricetulus griseus. The sequence goes on from NC_048596.1 coordinate 205,340,367, forward strand.
GGTATTTGTCCTGGAGGGACAAAACATTACATAAGGATAGAGGGGAGACAGACATGGCACATGGGCAAATGGAGGTTTATAAAGGTAAAGGGGAAACCAGTGTTACGATGAGGTGTTTAATTTTAACTGGGCATGTTAATTAGGTGAGCCAAAGGGGGCTTCTGATTGCTGGACCTTGACAGTCAGCCTTGGGAGGAGGAAGTGGACAAATAAAGGCATGGACTTTGGTGGCTAGCTTTAGGAATGTAATTTAATGTTTTTTTTTAGCAAGGCAGAAGAAATAGGGGAGAAGGGCAAGGCCTGCCAGAGCCACACGGTGGAGTGGGCTAGTGTCCCTTCATGATGACGCTCTCATTCTGTATTTCTCATTTCCCATTTCTCCCTTTATGCCTTGTGCATCGGTTTACTTGTTTGGCTTTTTTGAGACAGAGCTTCACTGTGTAGCCCAGGCTGGCCTTAAACTTGTGATCATTTTGCTTCAGCCTTCAGCCACCCAAAACTCATAAAGATGTATCCACCATGCCCAGATTTTTAAATAGTTTTTTTTAAGATTTTATTTATTTATTATGTATACAATGTTCTGCCTGCATGTATCCCTGCAGTCCAGAAGAGGGTACCAGATCTCATTACAGATGGTTGGCAGCCACCATGTCGTTGCTGGGAATTGAACTCGAACCTCTGGAAGAACTGGCAGTGCTCTTAACCCCTGAGCCGTCTCTCCAGCCCATTTTAAATAGTTTTAATGACCTAGTCATTCATCTTCTCCCCTGACTTTGCTAACAAAGCACTGAAGAGAGCTGACTGAGAATGACCAGTGGGTGACAGTGTTTATCTCCTAAGTCTGACAGAATGAATTCAAGCCCCAGAAACCCCCACAATGGAAGGAGAGAACCGGCTGTCCTCTGATCTGCCTGTGTACACCTACCACAGCACATAGACCCCCACCATACATTCTTATCTTAGTCTCTGTCATTGCTTTCTTGTTTTCTGGTTATTTGCTTTTCTTTTTTGTAAGATAGATTTATTTTTATGTATATAGCCATTCTGCCTAGGTGTTTTTACACCATGTGCACGTATTGATTGCTGTTGAAGGCTAGAAGAGGGTGTTGGATCTTCTTGAACTGGAGTTACAGGAGTTTGCCAGCTGCTGTCTGGGTGCTGGGAATTGAGCCCAGGTCTTCTGGAAGAGCAGTTGGTGTTCTTAACTACTGGGCCTTCTCTCCAGCCCCACTTTCTTTCTTTTTTTTTTAAACACTCTTAGACCATTTGCCTCTTGGACCATTTTTAAGTGTACTGTGCAATGGCATCAAATACATTCACAATGTTGTACAGCCCCCATTACCAGCTGTTTCCAAACCCTTCATTGTGTTTGGGAAGTGTAACACTGAGCAATTTGCATTCCCCCCTCAACCCTCTGTAAACCAATAGTCTTCGGTCTCTCTCTATAAACCTGAATCCTCTGAGGATTTCTTGTCAATGGACTCATGCAATCTTTCTCCTTTGGATCTGGCTTATTATAAGCTGCATGTTTGCAAGGTTCATTCAGTGTATAGCATGCATATTCACTTTCCTTGTTTTTAAGGGCAATCGGGTATGCATTCCACACTGTAGTACCCATTCATTACCAACTGACATTTGGTTTATTTCTACCTTTGCTTTTGAATGTCGCTGCTATGTACATAGGTGTATGTTTATATGAATGATTCAAGCCATGTCTTGTGCCCCAGCTTCCAAGGGGGCAAAATATTTTATCGTTTCTACAGTAATCTCTTTCCAGGAATCTTAGTTCAGCTCCTTCCATTTTCCTAAGTCATTTCATGTCCAGGGGTCTGTCATTTCCCAGGAACTCCTTGTAATCATTTGCCTGATGTTCTCCTTTTGTTGTTGTTGTTGTTGTTGTTGTTGTTGTTGTTGTTGTTGTTGTTTTTTATTTTTTAAGACAGGGTTTCTCTGTATTGTTTTGGAGTCTGTCCTGGAACTCACTCTGTAGACCAGGCTGGCCTCAAACTCACAGAGATCTGCCTGCCTTTACCTCCCTGAGTGCTGGGATTAAAGGCGTGCAGCACCAATGCCTGGCTCTCCTCCACTTTCTACTCCTTTGCTTGCACGATGAGCTGGGAAAAAGAGACATATGAGGTCAGTTTACTTCACCCTAGCAGAAGTCCTCCCTGTCTTCCTTAGCATTCCCAGTGTTCCTAGAGTTTAGCATTTTCCGGAGATTTTACTTAAATGAATGTGATTACAGTGCTGTTAACAAAGGCATTCAAAGGAAGAATCTCACGACCAATTAGGCAAGAGGAGCATTAGTGCACAGCCATCTTCTTACAATTTGGTATTGCTTAAACAAATTGGTGATGCTCTTCAAGAAATTCCTTCCAAGCCAGCCTAAAAGCCACACAAAGACATTCTCCCTGCTCACACAAACATCTGTGTTAGATTCACCTCAAATGTCTACTTTATTCTATAGGTTGAACTATAAATTAGTTCAATAACTAAGGTACACACATACTCATACCCACCCACCTCCACACAAATCCTCTCACCCACTCATTCATTCACCTACACACACATACACACACTGTACACACAAATACCCACACATACACTTTCACACCCACCTACTCATACCCGCACACTGCATACATCACATACACATACAGCCCTCAATCTATTTAGAGGGACACCAAGAGCACTTTGTGAAATGATTTAGCAGCTTTTGCCTCAGGCTACCCACAGTGAGGACTCCCAAAGGAACCATATAGCTTTCTTTGTACCAGAACCCTGACTCTAAACACTTTGCAATTCTTTTGTTGAGGGGAGTGGGGATATGAGTTTATATATGTATGCACATATGTGGATACCTGTGTGGAAGCCAGGTGTTAAAGTGGGCTTTATTCCTCTCTTTCTACACCCTAGTTTTGAGACAGGATTTACCCTGAGCCTAGAGTTCACCATATATAGATGGGTCATTTTTCCCTAGAGACCCACCTATCTCCAACTACCCCAGTATTAGGATTACAATCGAGTCCCACCAGACCTGGCTTTTTACATGGGTGCTGGGGACCCAAATTCATATTCTCATGCTTACATACCAGGCATTCTACTAACAGACCTATCTCCCAAAGTCACTTGAGGCTTCTGATTCCGTGGCTACATCTTACATACACAAATGAGACACACCCTGTGCAGTGGCTTCCACCTTTAAAAAAAAAATATTCTCCCCAGATGACCAATGAAGCCTCTCCCATGCCAGTCATCCAGCCAGCCAGGGTCTGGGCTTCTGTGTTCTTTGTTCTGTCTGTTAAGCAGAACTTCCTATGAAGTTGTCCCACATTTGATGTGTTCTTTATTCAAATACCACTCATTCCCTGCCAATTTAGAAAAACATGCCTTAGTGCCACTGCTACAGCTGAAAGGAGGATAAAAAGTCTAGAATTTTGTTTTTCAAGGGTGGGTGAGGGAGATGCTTTTCCACAGGCACCCAGTGATTTTCTCCATTCCCCATCCTGACGTCTCTTTCATGGTCTGTCTCTTCTCTGAAGAAAGATGCTTCTTGTATGCCAAAATGCCACTTGTTACAAATGCAGCGGCTGTCCCTCTGAAACCCTCCTGGGGTAACTTCATGATCTGCTGGAGTGTCTGGCTGATGCACAGCGAGGCTCAGCTGCCAGGACCCTAAATGGATGGCGATTATAATTAAATGCAAATTAGCGACAAGAGCACACACACAGAGTCCTTTCAGTGGCCTTCCTGTTGCAAGGCACACATGCCACTCCGGGCTGTTAGAACGACATAGCCCCATGTGAGCATATTGCAAGAAAAGCCCTATCACTACACCCTCATCTCTGATTGACACATCAAGGGAAGCATGTGGTTAATCAGTTAGTCGGTTTAATTAGGTTAATGGACACAGCCACAGTGTACTCTGGGAGTCACTTGTGATAAGGAGTGACTCCTTGTCACCTACCATGCTGTCTCTGCTCAGCAGCTTGCTCATAGACTGCAGGGGAAACCGAGAGCTAGCTACACCGCTTCCCTCCCCTTTGGCTACCTACTTCCTGATGTCTCCAGCCCTCACCACAACACCTGAATATGGGAGATGATTGTGCAGTTTGATCAGTAAATGAACCAATGGGTACTCGGGCACTTATTTTCATCTCCTCAGTGTCTTCCTATGAAATCAGAAGCCTGTGTCCAAGGGGCCTGGAGGAAGTGATGATGGATGACTCAGGGAGGGGAGCACTCAGGCTAAACTTCCTCCTTGCTGCACTCCTACAGTTGGAATGAGACAGTGCCCAAGAGTGAAATTGCCAGGATCCCTGGTCCCTACACTTGCTCTCAGCAGCACCATGCTGCCAATACCTTACAAAAGGCATGTGCAGATGTCTCCCTTTGACATGTGAGAGTTACTATGTGCTTGTTTATTAGATGAAAATGCTCCTTAGCACAAGTGGCAGAGGTCATGGGATGTCTTACCACCTCAGTCACTGTATGATGGCTGCCTCGCTTGGGCTGTGTTTTCTGACTTAGTCTGTATCAAAGTGGCATACCAGTGACTAGTTCTTAACAATGATACAAATTGTGTTAGGGCCAGCTAATGGGGGCTGGGTGCTCTCCCGGTGAATCTTGGTAGGTCCATGGGTCTACCACATCACATCATGAAAGATGACATAGCCTCTATCTACCCAGTCTTCTGGGGACACTTCCCTGGAAGCACAGGCCCATGCTGGGATGCATCCCGTGAGACACAGTCAATCCAGGTGTGGACATCACCGCTACAGTCATCAGGTATGTACTCAAAGATGCTAGCATCTGATATGGGGGATACATCCCCCAAAACTCAGCTCCCAGCCTAACAACCAGCATGAGAGACACCACATTGGAGCAGAAGCAGGCTATCCCCCTGAGCCTAACTTGAATAGAAAATTTCCTGATGAAACAGTATTGATATTATTATAGACCCTCATTTGGGGCAATGTATTTTTTCTTTTTGAGACAGGATCTCATGTATCTTAGAGTGATACTCAAGTCCAGGGTGACCTTAAGCTCCGGATTCTCTTGCCTCTACTTCTTAAGCTCTGGGATTGCAGACAAACATCACTACATCCAGCTTTATACAGTTCTGGGGATGGAACACAGGGCTTTGTGCATGCTAAGCAAGCACTCTGCCAACTGGGCTCTACCCAGCCCCTTGGGGTGATGTTCTAATCATCAGCACTGAAGCAGAGCATCCATGTGGGTGGAAATGATCTGGGTCTGTTCCAGCCTAAGGTCTTCATAGTGTGGAAATCCCTTCTCCACATACTCTTTTGTCCCAGTCCCTGTGGAGACCACAAATAGAAGTAGACAAGAATCAAGATGACTATGCTGTGACACATCACCCACCACTCCAGGATACCTACATCAAACCATTTCAGGGCTAGAAGCACAGTTCTACCAGGTGAAGCCCATGGCCATGAGCAGCTACACTTTCCATAGGGCCTAGGATGAGACTGCCTAATACAAGTGACTTTTCTGATTTGACCGAAGTCTTCCCAATGTTCTGTTCTGTCATTCCCCAGGTGTCTGCACTGCACCCACTGTGGTTTTCTGCTCTGTTGTCCTCACCCACAGTGGAAGGGCACACTATCTACTCAGAAGAGAACCTTCACAGGTTGCTTCTCCTGGGGAAGGGGAGGACCAGAGTTCACCCTTGCTTGCCACTTCTCCCTAGCACCCCAGTGACAAGGCAGCGTTAGCCAAGGACAAAGGAGAATGAAGGACAATTGTTTCAGTTAGAACACTAGTATCATTTAGCAGACCTGGTGTCCCCATGAGAAATCCTGGCAGGAATGAAGCTATTCTAAAAAGACACTGTGCCACCTCCCTTCAGCTTCTAGGCTGTTGAAACAATGGACTCTCAAAAACTGGAATTTCCACAGGAACCTCATGCTGGAAAAATGATAAAGCCTGAAGCCTTGTGCTAGACAGGAGCTTGTCTCCAGGAAGAGATTTCTTACAATTATGACAACTTATCAGATCACCTTGCAAAAGGCATTGGAACTGAGACAAGGATGGGTCAGTGATGGACAGGACCACACCAACCAGGATTGGTTAGCTATGCATACCTTTCACCTGTATTTAAACCTAAACCTCATGTAAGGACCTGAAAGGTGGGCTTGGGGAACCACTGGGTCTCCATTTCCCTTCTTGATGAGGCCACATTAAGTAAACCTGCATTTCTTCCTTTTCATTAGCAATTTTGTCCTTAATGGGCTTACTGAAGACTAGTGGGTGAACCTGGCTTGGAAGGGTGCCATATCCCTAGCTCTGACCCTATCAATTTCTGTATCACCAGCAGCCTAGAGCAGTGAAGCTTGAGCCTGCATATTGCAACCCTTTGTGGCAGAACACATCCAAGACATGGCCAGTTTATAAACAGTTTGGAGGGAGCAGATTCATCCCCAGTTAGCATAGTCTCCAGCAACAGAGTAGAAGAAACCAGAGTGCTGGTCCATGCCCCTTTCCTGAGGCTGGCATGGACAAGGGTGTCCCGAACTTACCAATGTTAAAGAGCCATATGCCACCCCAAACTGCTGACAAATGTGTACCAGGCTACAAGGTTGTCTTGGTTACTCCTATTGCTGTTGTGACCAAACATTTGACAAACAAACTTGGGGAAGAAAGGGTTAATTTTGACCCAAACTTCAAGGGTGCAGCCCACCTTAGCCTTGGAAGCTTGACTTGGCTTGAAACTACCCTCAGCCACTGCAGCTTCCAGGCTCGCTGATACCCTCATTGCCAACACTCTGGGCTGCTTAAAGACCTCTACTTAATTACAAACACGGAGCACACAAAACTCTTTTTTATTTTTATTTTTTAAAGCTGGATGGTAGCTTCCTGGAGAACAATTGGAATCCAATCCAAGATACAAGGTCTTTACCACCAAAGAGAAACCCACGATGCAAACACCTGCATCAATGCTTACTTTGTCTTTGAGTTTCATTAAGAGCTTGTCTGCTCAGCCTGGACACATGTGGGAGGGCCTAGGCCCTGCCCAGGATGATATGGCCAACTTTGGGGAACCCCCATGGAAGGCCTTACCCTCCCTGGGGAGCAGAGGGGGGATGAGGTGGGGGGCTGGTGGAGGTTGGGGAGGAGGGGAGGGAGAGGAAGAAGGGATTGCCATGTGAAACAGCCTTGTTTCTAATTTAACTAATAAAAAATAATCTCTTGGGAGAAAAAAAAAAAAGCTTTTCTGCCCAGCAGCCCCATTTCCAGTTGTCCCACTACTCACAGTTTCCTGCTCTGCAGCCACTAAGGAGGGCCTGGAGGATTCTGCAGGCTTTGCTCTGCATAGCCAGCCCTGGAACAGGATCACAAACAGTTTTCCTCAGCTGGCCTGTTGGGGGACTTAGGGTTTTTTTTTTTTAATGCCTCATCGGAGACCTGGTGTAGAACTGAGCTTTTCCCACTCACTCTTAAGCTTCACAAGGCTCCTTTCCACAGGGAAAGGAGCCTCCCTGTCTCCCCAGGTTTTCCAACAAGTGTAATCCCTAGTCTCTTCAGGAGCCTTTTGGCTCACACTGTTTTGATCTCCCCTGCACAGACCGAGCCTCTGGCAACCTGGCCCTGGCCTGTTCCCCTCAGTGGGGCCCTCTGGGCTTAGCGCCCCCATCCATGGAGATCTTGTCAGATAATGTTCTCAAATTTGTTTTTCAGAGCTTTGGCTCCTGGGAGCTGCCTGGCCTGGGTTTTGCCAGAAGTTGCCTCCTCTGCTTCTTCCCTCTCCTCTACTTCTTCCTCCTCTTCAGCCACCACCACCATCTTCTTACTTCTCCCTCCCTCCCTGCCCCTCTCCCATCCTCTTCTATCGCAGTGTGTTCCCTGTCAACTCTGTCTGCCATGCTGACCTCAGAGACTTGGATAAAGGCTTTTTGGTGGCTCTTCTGAGGACACTCAGAGGTGCCAAAAGCCACTCTCTCCTTCTCACCCTCCTCATCTTTCACCAGTCACCAGTAGCTTTGGGGTTCAGATGCAGGAAGTCACTTTGCACCTGCCCTGTCCTTGAAGCTCCTGCTAAAAGATTCTGACTATCCTGGCAGGAAAAAAGATGTACTAAAGAGAGGCATGTATGCCCCTTCCTTCATCTAACAGTGTATGGAGACCATGGATCCCAGGAAATGGAGTTTCCCTGGGAGTCTCCCCCACCCCCTCTCTCTCTGTGTGTGTGTGTGTGTGTGTGTGTGTGTGTGTGTGTGTGTGTGTTTCTGTCTATCTGTTTCTGTCTCTTTATCTCTGTCTCTCTTTCTCTGTGCCTGCCTGTCTGTCTGTTTGTATCTATCTGTCTGTCTCTTTGTTTTGTCTGTCTCTATTTCTCTGTGTGTGTCTATCTCTCTGTCTCTTTGTCTGTCTCTGTCTGTCTCTATCTCTCTCTGTGTGTGTTAACACTGGAATTTCAGGCTTCATCTGGGAATAACCTATTGCCCAACCTGCAGAAACAGGTGGGTGTGCTCTTCTCCATCCCCAGAATCCATGTTAGAAGTCAGATGCTGCAGTGTGTCCCTGTAATCCCAGTACTAGGGAGGCAGAGACAGGAAGATCCTGGGGCATGCTGATGAGGGGAGGCTCCAGGTTTGGAAAAAGGACCCTTTCCAGCTTCCACAGAGAGGTCATCCTGCCTCAAAACACAGTTGCAGGTATTGAGCAACGCAGGAGAATACTCCAGGCATCAGCTTCAGCCTCCATACATATACACATGTATACCCGAACACACACACACACACACACATACACAATGAGCACATAGCTGTGTCTCCCTCACTAGCTGAAAGCTGAGCCAGCATTTCCCTGCCTTCCTTGTCACTCTGTTAAAACCATGTGTTTACCCAGCTAAAAAGAAGATTAAGAAACAGAGATTCATATTTCTAAATTCTGACATTTGCTAGTGGAAGGCTGAGGAGGTTGCATCTGTCTGGGTTGGGTTGGCTCTCTGAGTAAGCTGCACATTGTGTTGTCAGCCTGCGTGTCCTCCAGTTTCCATGGAGACACTATGCCCTGCCCACACACCTGTCAGCTGTCATGTTGCATCAGCATGCTTTACTTCCTGCTGGTGGGCTTTCTCTGAAACCTCCATCTTGCTACTACATGACCCCTCTTGTGCAGCAGGTTTGCCTCAGACCTTTTGTCTACTCAGTCCATGCACACAGTTGCACTATCTCTGCAGCTGGGCACATTCACTGAAACAGCTTTGATTCATTTCAGCCTGTCTTAATAGGAACAGTTGTGTCTGCCAAGGAAGGTTAGACTTGAGTTCAGACTGAATCAATTAGCAGTGAGACCTCCCATACTCTGCCTCACTGCCACACCCCAGCATCAATGACTTAGCTGTAGCATAAGCTTTTCCACAATGGCTGTGCCACATTCGTAGCCAGGACTGTCAAAGGCCGACCTGGCTGCCACCGCCTCCCCACTCAAGCATTCCAGAGCATTGGCTGAAAAACTGAACCTCTCTACCCTCCCTTCCTGCCACCCTGGGACTGCCATGAAAGGAAGAATAAGAATCATTCTCTCAGTCTCTCTCTGTGTGTCTCTGTCTCTGTCTCTCTACCTCACTCTCTTTCCTTTCCCCCTCCCTGACTATGTATATATGTGTGCAAACATGAGTGTCTACATGAGTGTTCATGGGTGTGTCCTTCCTCAGGAGCCATCTTCCTTGTCTTTTGAAACAGGGTCTCTCATTGGTCTGGATTGCACTGATAAGTCTCCACTGGCTGGCCTTAGGCATCCCTGTCTCCAACTCCTCAGCACTGGGATTTCAAGCAAAGATACCACACTGGGCATTTCTCCTGGGGTGAAAACTTGAGTCTTCATGTATGTGCGTCAAACACATGACATACTGAGCTGTCTCCCTAGCTCAGGAAATGTCATTCTGATTTCAGCGTTCCAATGATAATACTTGCATCCTCTTTTAATGGGAGGCAGAAGAGGTTGCCTATTTGTGATGAAATGGCTTGCCTGTCTGTGCTTAGCCTAGCCAGCTCTACTATAAGTCAACTTCTATTTTTTTTTTTTTTTGGTTTTTTCAAGACAGAATTTCTCTGTGGCTTTGGGGGCTGTCCTGGAACTAGCTCTTGTAGACTAGGCTGGTCTCGAACTCACAGAGATCCATCTGCCTCTGCCTCCCGAGTGCTGGGATTAAAGGCGTGTGCCACCAACACCCTATAAGCCAACTTCTAATCTCAAGCATTCCTGAGAGTTCCCTGCTGGTGTCCTCTAATTTTAGTCCCACCAAGTAGAGCCAAGTTCTGTGGCTTTTTAGCAGGCTGCTGTAGTCAGGTGTCAGTCTTCAAACTCTGAAGCCCATGCTTCAGAAAAATCCCCAAGGACAGTTCAATGTATGGGGCTCGTTGAGCCTGGGGTATATGTGAACTGGCATGAGTGTTAGAAGTAAAGGGGACAGCCACCTCAGGTCCCTCCAAGCATGAGGCTCCAGGCAGCATCTAGAGATGACTGTCACCTCCTGTTTGTTAGTGCTCAGTGACTGGAAACGATTACTGGGTACCAAGCTGGCACCTTGGAGTCTTGAAATGACTAAGTTCTCAAGAGTGGGTTGACTCATAACTACTGCCAGCCTCCAGGCCCCAGGGTTAATTTTTTTATATCCTACCCAAGGGCCAAACCTAGCTCAAATGGGACTCTAAACTTCAAAGCCCCTCTTCTCCTTCAGGAATAAGTCAACCAAACTGAGGCTAGAAGCAATGTTCACCAAAAGAGATGGTGAATCCGTCTAACAGAGAGTCTATTCCTTTTCTTATTTGGTCAGTAGAGTTTTTCTTTGAAACCTGCCATGACTTATTCTCTGTAGCCAGCATAGCATCCTTTCTCTTCTTCGTATATTTTCAGGGAAGGGAGCAGGCAGTGGTACCAGTGTGGTCAGTTTTGATTTAGTTAGCTCAAGGCTCTGTGCATGCCTCTGTCACCATAAATTCATGCTACGGATAAAAATTTTCAAAGCACAGAGGATGCTGCAAAGCATGCTGCTCCAAGAACACACACTTGGTCCCAAACTGAGAGGAGCAGCTGCTAGGGAGACATTTCCCTATTCTCTGCTAAATCATGAGCCATGAGAACCAGGCAGGGCCACGTAACCCAGCCGAGCTGGGTGAAGGACAGAGCTGATCCAACATTACCACTCAGAAGGAACCATGTCCAAACAGAGAAGAGGAGCCAAGAGCACATGCTGCAGAGGTGAAGAAACGGTGAGCCAGGGTTCGAGAACATGAGTGGCAAGGGTTTACATGCTTTATGGGAAGGTTTCGGAAGGGCAACCATGCAATCCCTGCAGCTTTGAGGGGAACAAGCAAAGAAGACAAGAGTGGGAGACAGCTTCCACTAGAGATGAAAGATGCATGGCTTGAAATCCAGGCAGAGGTGGTAATGAAAGGGGCAATTGAGGGATGGGTAGGTGTGGTCTCCACTCATCTGGAATAACCTCAGAGCTGCTAACTGTATGGAGTCACACAGTGAAGAGACTGCCTAGCCCAAGGCCGAGAGGGTGAGGCTGTGCTCCTCTACGTGTACTTGAAGCTTCCTAGATCCTCAGTTTTCTACCAAATGTAGCACACACAGGTTCCACTGAGATGCATGTGTTTAGGTCATGGACACTGTCTATGCCCTGTGTGACTTAGATAACTTCATGTGAGAACAGGAAAACCAGTCAGCTGCTCTAAAGAACACTTTGGGGCTGAGGATGTCAGTCAGCAGTACCTTGCTGGCAGTAACAGGTATTCAATATCCAGAATCCACGTCAAAAGGGCCAGCTATGCTGGTGCATGCTAGTTGTTCCAGCACTGGGGGAGGGGGGACAGAGACAGGCAGGTCTCTGGGGCTTGCTGACCAGCCATCGTAGCCTAATCAGTGAGCTCCAGGCCAGTAGCAGACCTGTCTCAAAAACTAAGGTGGACAGTGACTGAAGAACTGCAAGTTGACCTCTGGCCTCCACATATGTGTATGTACACACACACACACACACACACACACACACACACACACACACACACACACACACACACACGACATTTGAATTCATACTAACATGAAAAGCAGGCTACCACGTAAATGCTAGGTAGTTCAGAAGATTGAAAAGACAAAAAGTGTTTTTAATACTATATACAAGATCATATTCTGATCAAATTCACAAGATCAAAGTTTTGATCAATTTTGTAAAGTCTCATAAAGCAAAAGAGAAAAAAAGAGTTCTGTTATAAATTCTGAAATGGGTGTGGTTGCTGTTGCTATTGTTTCATTGGTAAACATGTCAAGATTAGACAGCCAAACAACAAGCTAGGGGTGTCCTGGCATATGGGAAGGCAGATGGGGCAGGGTACACAGGTGAGGGTAGAGGCCACGTCTCCAAGAACTCAGCTCTTACAGGCCCCTTGTGAACAGGAACAGTAGTAATTAAATATCATTAAGGAACTGTCATCTAAACTCCAGGAGAAGACAAACTGATTCTGACTGGAGAATCCACTGACTCATGGTTTGAATTAGACATGTCCTACCAGGCTCATCTTTTGAACACTCCACCTTGGTATGCTATTTTGAAGGCTGTAGACTGAGAGCAGAATTATGTCACTAAAGGGTGGCCTTGGAGTGTTTTTGCCAGTCTATGGTTCCAGGCTGATCTCTCCGCTTCCTGATTTGCTTTATGTGGACATACTCTGCCAAATGCTCCTGCTGCCAGGATAGAGCCACACTACCCCATCACAGAAGACTGCACTTTGTTACCTTCTGCCAAATAAACCCTCCCCCCTTAAGGTGCTTCTGTCTGAGATTTCAATGACAGTGACACAACTGTAACTAATCAGTTTTACCCAGGAGGATGAGTAGGACTTCGTTATAAACCCCATGTGGGGTCCCTTCTCCCTATGAAGTAAAAGGACTGATCAAAGGCTGGGACAGGAGCCCAGTTAGGAAAGTGCTTGCCTCACATGCCCAGAGCCCTGACTTTGACTCCCAGCACCACATAAACCAGGTGTGGTGTGCACAGCTGGAATCCTAGCAGGAGGGAGAGGCAGAAGGATCAGGAGTTCAAGACTCTCACAAAGAAAGAAAGAGGAGGGGAGAGAGAAAAAGAAAAACAAGGAAGAGAGGAAAGATAATGAAAACAAATAATTAGGCAAGCCACACAAAGCAGCCACTTTCATAGGTGACATAGTCGGCTATTGGCAGTTCCATAGGGTTCAGTCTGCCAATGTGCACCTGCTTTATCCGAGACCGCAGTCCTAGGAGTCCTTAGTGTATACTGTAGATCTACAGCTTACTGCAGAGAGCTGGGAGTGTCTCACATTGCTCCCCTCTATGCAGCAGCATTCTGACCCTTCCAATAGAAATACACCCCATGGTCAGAAGCCTTATGGGTGTTTTGGGATGCCCATTTCGGAAAGCTGTCTCATTTCCAGGGATTCCAGACTTGGAGACATTAAAAGGAAGCCCATAGGATGAGGTCACACTTCTGACAGCAAATGTTCCTGACAGGATTTGCATCACAAATTCTCTTTAGAACTAATAGTCTCTGCCCGAATCGGCTTGTGGAGACTCAGGGTCCATCTCTTGCATCATGTGTGGAGATTAATCACAAAAGCCATGCCGTCATCCCAGCTCTGCTTTGAAAAACACCCAGCCTCAGGACACTCTTCATGGAGCCAGCCTGCAGCCTACAGCTATGTCCACTGGGGCTGGAATGAGTCGGTCTCTCTGAAGCTTGTGAGCTCTCAGAGCTGATGGATTACTGATACTGTCAAGTGATGAGGGTGTAATGATTCCCGGAAGCACAGGTCATGAACCTAGAACATATTTTTAAAATGTATTAGAGACGGGCTGGGAGACGGCTCAGTCAGTAAACTGTTTGCTATGTAAGCTTAAAGACCAGAGTTCTCATCTCCATCACCCACATAAAAAATCAAGCACTGCCTCCCTGTAATCCCAGCCCCAAGGAGCTGGAGACAGGTAGATCCTCAGAGCTCACTGGCCAGCCACTTTAGCCAAACCAGTGAGTTCCAGGCCAGTAAGAGACCATGCCCTAAAAATAAGGTGGAGTATGACTGAGGCAGACATCTGATGTCAACTTCTGACCTCCACACATAGCTTTCTCACTCTCTCTCTTGCTCTTGCTCTCTTTCTACACACACACATACACACCCACACACACATGTGAGCACACACACCATTTCAAGAACTATGTAGAGACTGAGGGGGAAGATGTTAATAAATAATTAAAACCATTTTCTTTTGTTCCTTCCTAGGATTGTGAACTCAATCCCAATACCCTCAAATAAGTCTTGCTTAGAAAGGGAGATTCTCATTCCAGCTTTAGAAAAGAAAATGCCTTGGAAATCCAAAGACCTCTCAAACCTCAGCAGACAGAACTTCGTAGACCCCCGCAGCCTCTTCACAGCTTGCCTTTGGCTCAGTTCAGGTGCAATGGTGCATGAGGAGCTGGCAGAGGTCACACCTTGCATTGGCTGAGATGTCCTCAGGGAGGATGACTCATGCTATATGACAGGAGATGGGCATCAGATGTGTGGGTACAGTACCACTTTCCTCCTATGTCCACAAGGCCAGATGTGGACAGGAGAAACAAAAATATGGTGCCATTCCCACCAACAGTTTTGTTTTCTGAAGTTTCAGCGACCCAATAAGCAGCAGCACAAAAATATCAACAGAAGCAGGGCAGTGGTGGCACACGTCTTTAATCCAAGCACCTGGGAGACAACGGCAGGTGGATCTCTGTGAGTACAAAGTCAGCCTGGTCTACAGAGCTAGTTCCAGGACAGCCAGACCTGTTACACAGAGAAACCCTGACTCAAAAAAAAAATCAACAAGAATGTTCTAGACAGCATGTTTGTTTGTTTTACATTTATTTATTTATGTAGGGGAGCTTGCCATGGCATCTTTGTAGAGCTGATTGTCTCCTTCTTGCATAAGGGCCCCACGATAAAACTCAGGCCTTTGGCTTTACTCACTGAGCCACTGATGGCTAGCCCACAATCATTTGTTTTTAAGATGTATACCATTCCCAGGAGCATGATAAAAACCTACACAGCCCTATACTTTCATGCCTGTGATGAGAACCATCTCTCTTCCCAGCATCTCCACAGTGTATAACGAGCTATTCTTGGTCATGAAGTCAACTGTTAGGCTATACTGCAATACTTGTGTCCTATAACATTCCCTTTATTTAATAGTGACACTTAGTTCAAGAGCAGGGATGCTGATATTTCAACATGCTAAAGACAAGCCATAGAGTGCTTCCTTAGGTGAAAAAGAAAGTTTATGAAGATAAAATACAATACAGAATCAAACCTGTATCATATTGACATGCCTATAATTAGAAAGTCAGCTTACATGGGGTCTGATATGTCCACTGGGGTCTGTAACACATCCTCCTGATAATGGGTGGGGAGTCTATCCTATTATAGATGAATGACTTACATCACCAGAGGTTGATGATGGGGGTCCCTGGGAGCCACCCTTCATGGGTTGTCAGGGGACCTAGAGAGGGTCCCAGGCCCAGGTCATGATTTCAACTAGATCATCTCGGATTGCCTCTTCTTAAACTGTAGTCTAACTTACTGCTTCAATCCATTATGAAATGAGTCCTGAGGCAACAGAGGACCTCCTCAAAGGTCAAAACAAAGAGAGGTAGAAAGCCAGACATTCCACTTGCCCGGGCTGGGAGTGGAGAGAAGGCTTGAGGAGGAAGGGCTGGGGACTTGGCTAATTTGGTAAAGTTCCTGGCCAGCCCACCTCTCCCCCTAAATATAAATTTTGAGTCGACTGTCTAATAACGCTCTGATCTCGAAAAGAAATATGGCCACAATCTCCCATCCCTGAAGTAGGCAGGCAGCAGAGGGAGGGACATTGTTTTTTTGGAAGTAGGTCAGGCAGGGGAAATGGCTTGGAAAATCACCTCGTGTTTGCCTTTAGAGACTGAGAAACATGGAAAGAAATTCCCAAAGCAAGAAGGTACACATCTGTCCCTGTCGGTCTTCACCAACAGCCTATCTACTCAGTCATGTGGAATGATGCAGAGTGTGATTGCCCCCCCCGACACACACACACCTAAATCCTCCTCTCTGCATGTACCCATAAGGACATGTATGACTGTACGTCATTACTCATGCAATCCTAGAAATATAGGTGCTACATCAACTATGCTGGGACTTTGAGACAATGCCTCAGGTAAGCTGCTTTCCAGAAATGCATAAAGGGAGACCTACTTGCAGCCTGGCCGGTGCCTGGGCCTGGGGAGTTTCCACTGAGCACCTGCTCCAGCCTGGAGCCTTCCATTTCTGTACTACACAGTCTTGACTGTCCCCTTCCTTTGTCTCCATGCTCTGATCGCTGGGCAGTGTGCCTATTAATCTCAGACGGGATGAAGTCTCTGCCACTTCCATTTGAAAAAGCAACAGCCTTGCGTTTTCCATTTGATTCAACTGCATGAAATATTTATGACGGCTGGGGCACTTCTGAGCCCCTCTTTCCCATCGATTCTCAGTCGCACTAAGTGTACACTTTGAGGAAAGCACTTCCCGTCCATCAGGGACAAGCCAGAGATGACAACACCAAGGGGCCCAGCTGTTTCCTGTCCTCTGGGTAAGCAGCAAATCTCTGAGGCTGGTCAGGTGAGGTTCATGTGGACTCCTGAACCCCAGCAGGCACCTAGTCACCTATAGACAGCTCTAGCTGTTTGAGATTCTAGAGTTTTAATGCCCCCCCACACCCTGCACTTCTTTTCTTCTTCCATTGAGAGTTCTTTGGAGTTTTTGCTCTTGTTTCTAGTAGTTTGTTTTGTTTGTTTGTTTTGTGTTTGAGACACGGCCTTAACAGGCTGCCTTCCAACTCATTGTGCAGCTGAGGATGTCCTTGAACTCCTAATCTTCCTGCCTTTACCTTGAAGGCTTAAATTAGGAATTTGTACCACTTTGCCATGTTTCTGGCTATTAAAGCCCTGGAGATTGAATCCAGAGCTTTATGCATTTGGGGCACATACTCTACCAACTGAAGTACATATCTTTAGGACTTCCTTGGGGTCTTCAGGAGCTGCATTGGGGTGACTGAGAGTGAAGCTGGTGTAGGAAATCCAACACAAGTGCCCAGAAGTAGTGTGGCTTCTACTGCGCTGACTGCACCGCACCGTAGTCTCAGAAGGACTGGGTCTTCCAGATTATTGCTCCCAGGGCTTACCAGAGGATTTTCGTCTGTTTCTCCAAAGTGACTCAACTATTTGCTGTTCTCTCTTCAGTGCTCCCAAGCTCAGCATTGCGATCTTTCTAAGCTCAGATGTAGAAACAGAAAATAGCACTAGAGATGATATGAGGTATGCAGACATCAACTGAGCATGGGGAAGATTCAGCACTCACAGGGTGTTGGACGTTTTGACATTGAGATACGACAATGGCATCTACAAAGTTCACCCTCAAGAACCGCACAATTGAGTTATGAAAAAAATCAAAATATCATGTTTGGAGTAAATTCACAATTTTGTATCAGTCTGCATTCACGAGTTCATAGTTACCCTGGGCCACATGTGAACTTTGGACTCTGGCTTGAACACATTCAATGCCTCCCAGGCTGTGCTAGAGGACAGTGCTAATCTCAGGGCACTAGGAAGGTTGCACATAATATGTAGAACACCTAACCAGGACCCAGAACTTGCTAAGAGTTAGGATTGTCACTGCCATGATGAAACACCATGACCAAAAGCAAGCTGGGGAGGGAAGGGTTTATTTGGCTTACACTTCCACAGCACTATTCATCAGTGAAGGAAGTCAGGACAGGAATCAAACAGTGAGAACCTGGAGGCAGGAGCTGATGTCATGCAGAGGCCATGGAGAGGGGTTGCTTACTGATTTGCTCATTATCTTCTACTCAGCCTGCTTTCTTATACAGTCCAGGACCATCAGCCCAGGGATGGTGCCTCCCATCATGGGCGGGACCTTCCCCCCTCAATCACTAATTAAGAAAATGCCTCACAGGCTTGCCTAAAGCTAGATCATAGGGATGCATTTTCAACTGAAATTCCCTCCCTCTGATGATTCTAGCTTGTGTCAAATTGACATAAAACCAGCCAGCATGGTAAGTGCCTAGTGAATATTAATTATTATTGTTGGTGATATATTGTTGGTAAGAGTTAAAACTGTTACCCATCCAGTAGATATATTATCAGATATGATATAGCAAGAAGGCCTAGGTTGATAGCTCAGTTGACCTGAGTTTGATCCTCAGAACCCAAGTTAAAAAGAAGAAGAAGAAGAAGAAGAAGAAGAAGAAGAAGAAGAAGAAGAAGAAGAAGAAGAAGAAGAAGAAGAAAAGAAATGATAGCATTTACTCATAATCCCAGACCTGGGGAGGTAGACTCAGGAAGTCCCAGGCCAGTGAAAGACCCAGTCTCACAAAAGAGTGGGAAGCACTTAAGGAAAAACATCCAAGACTGTATACACACACACACACACACACACACACACACACACACACACACACACACACACACCATGAGATATTATGAGATCAGTGCAGTATTTAGTACTTACTTGACTGACTTACTAACTTACTTACTGACCAGAAAGTACTTGGAGTTGACTGAAACTTTTAGAAAAAGTACCACAAGACTGTCAAAACAGCATCTGATGGTTTTGCTAAGGACAAAGGAAAAGTGTGTTTGGACAAGCAGCCCTCTGGAAAGACTCCAGAACCAGCAGTGGAATGTTACCTCCTCTGACCACAACCAAGGAAAGCAAGAGAAAGGAAATGCTGCTACTGGGCTGGAGAGTGGCTAAGTTCACACAGCCCCTCGCTGTACCAAGGGAGGCAGGTTGGGTTGCAGCCGAGAAAACACAAGACTGCCTCCAAAGCAGATGTGGTCAACCTGGCAAAGGGACCTAGTTCAGCTCCAAAGTTATTTTAGGTGACCATTACAGAAGGTTGGTTTGAGGTTGTTCAATTATGTTGCCCTTACTACACACACACACACACACACACACACACACACACACACACACACACACTGCAAATGCAGAATCTGGATAAGATAAAATAAATGTTCAAGTCCCCATGGCTCACCTGGCACTGTCCCCTGAAAGTGCATAAGCAAGCAGACCTGTCCCATGTCTGCTGAGCTAACCCGCTGCACTTCACTCTCTGGGTGTTCCCAGGGAGGCCTGAGCTGTTCATTTTCTCTGCCCATGTGGAAAGGGCTGAGCAAGCACTACTGTTTAATACAGCTATGCTTACCCAGCCAGCACCAGAGTATTGCTACAGTGGAATGTATTACATGCAGCTGGCACTTTGTCCATCTGTTTACATTTAAAAAGGCAGTCGCTGCCAGCATTAGGAATCCCAGTACCCATGGCCCACAAAGCACAAGCCAAACCATAGAAATGAAAACCAATTGAAAAAACACTTGTACTGGTGTCTCAGTGGACTCAGAAAACCTAGAAATTTCTTGGTAGAATGTCCAGCCCTACAGAAGAGCGTCTTGGGGAGAATACCTGATGGTTCTTCAGGGACCCTCCCCACAGATTCCACCTAGGCTCTGGGCTACCTTCCCCACCCTACCATAAGTTTCTGGTAGCAAGAAGAGACATGCTGGATTCTTCCTCATTCCCAGCATGGAGCCTGATATCAGAATCTCGAACTGTAGATGAGCTCTACACCGTGACTTGGTGGATATGTGAGTTTCCACTGTGCTGAGCCTCATGTGATTCCAAAGCTAGGTTATCATACACATTCATTCACAGAACTTTCCCTGGTTTGGTTTTTAATAACATTCATCCTAATCTCTCTGAGAAGATATCTCATGGCAGGTTTGGGTGTTTGCCTGGGTTTTGTGGTGGTTGTTTTGGTATCTGTGAGGAGAGGAGGTATGCATACATACAGAGGCCAGATGCTAATCTTGGGGTCATTTCTCAGACACCACGAGCCATTTTGTTTTGTTTTGTGGCCTGGACCTCACCGAATAAGCTAAGTTAGCTGGCCAGTGAACAACAGGGAATCAGCCTATCTCCACCATCTTGGTTCTGGAATTACAAGTGAGTGCCACCATGCCTAACTTTTGAAGTGGGTTTTGAGGACTGAACCCAGATCCCCATGCTTGCAAGGCAAGCACTTTACCAACTGAACAATTACCCCATTCCTCATAGTGGTTTTCGTTTGCATTTTCTTTAATCATGAATGATGCATACATAGGGCATCTTTTCATATACCTTTTGGCCATTTGTATATATGTAGAGAAACCAGAGCCTTGGGACCTGATGTCCCAGGATGTGAAGAGTAAATTCGAGAACTGTGGTACGGGGTATGTACAGTGACAAACTGTGTGCTGTGTCTTCAAAATCTGTCAAGAGGGCATCTCTCTTGATGAGTGGTGGCACCACCAAGGCATGGAGGCACAAAGGAAAAAAGCAAACTCTGGGAGATGCTGGATGTGTGTCGTCTTGATGGAGATGACGGCCTTGCTGATGCAGCCATTCGATCTCACTGATTTGTCTGTATTAGATACACACAGCTTTGTACATCCATTATATTTCCATGAGCTGTTAGAAATAAGACAAGCTGAAAGTAATCTTGTGCTGTTTAAAATTTTAAAAACAAGGTGAGGGCTGGGAAGACACATCAGTTGGTAAAATGATTTCTTTCCAAGCAAGAGGATCCAACCTCAGTAACCAGCAGCCATGGAAAAGCTAGGTATGGCTGGGCATGGTGGCACTCTCCTTTAATCCCAGCACTCAGGAGGCAGAGGCAGGCAGATCTCTGTGAGTTCGAGGCCATCCTGAAGTTCCAGGACAGCCAGGGCTGTTACACAGAGAAACACATGCTTATAAACCCAGTGTTGGGGGGTTAGGTAGGTGAAGGGATGCCTGGGGATTGATGGCCAGCCAGCTTGGCTGACTTGGTGAGTTCCAGGCCAGTGACACACCCTGTCTAAAAAAAAAGGCGGGGGGGGGGTGTTAGATGGGGGGGTGAGGATGACACCTGTCATTCATTGCACAGACACACAGACAAATACACAGGTACATACGTGTACATGCATATACATATGTATATACAAAGAGAGATACATACCAAAAAATAAGAAAGAAAAATAAAGGCTGCATAGCTTTTCCATTTGTTCTCAAAATCATTAGCACAAATTCAGATGTCTAGCCACCCTGAAGCTCCCAGGGGAAGAAGACATGTACACTGCAGAGATGCCCAATGTGACTCAGGCATGTGACCCATGGGTGAAGAAATCAGCTCACGATTCCAGCCCTGCAATGTAACTCGAGGCTGTTAAGCCTGCTTATTGAGTCATCCCAATTAAGAGCAGTCTAGAAGGCAATCCTGCCATACGGTCTGGACTCCAGAGCTCAGAATTCATGGGCAGAAACAGTGGAGATACACTACAAGGTCTGGGAATGATCCAACAACCATAGCCAAACCTCACATCCCTTAAGACCCAAGGCAGGACAGCCTGCACTATCCAGTGCAGCATCCAGCACAGCTTGGGTCCCAGAACACTAGCTAGGGGTAGCAAGGGAATGAAGAAAGGGCAGACACACAGACATGCATACAATGAAGCTGGGGTCAGGTGGGGCTCTCTAACTGCTACCACTGCCACTATCACTGCCATCTGGAACCTCAGCATGTTAGGTACAGCACAGTGGGAGGGGTCAGCAAGCCTTAGAAGGAGATCTCTGTACTTGAGTAGTCTCAGGCTATAAACATCCCGTTGGAGGAAGCTGCCATTGCTGGTCTTCACGGACGCTGATCAGTTGTTCGGAAACACTCATACTTTGACTCCCAAGGAAAGCTTTGCCATCCCTCTTGAGCCTGGCCCATATGGCTAATGACTTTACCAGTTGACTATGCATCAGTTGGTCTTGGAGTCCTTGACAGGCCATGCCCATGTCAAAATATGCATTCACTCAGCCCCTCTCCTGGATGACAGTTTCCTCACGAAGGAAACTGATTTCAAAATAACTTAAATCCAGAGACTGAGGATCGCTCAGTAGACAAACATGCCCTGCAAAAGCATAAGAATCTGAGTTCAGAGCGAGTCATGGCAGCAAATACTTCTGACCCCCAGAGCTGGGGAGTTGGAGGCAGAAGGATCACTGGGGTTCACTGGTCGGCCAACATGGCCTATTCATCAGGCTCCGGGTTCAGTGAGACACCCTGTCTCAAAAGATGAGTAGAGAAAAATAAATAATATAATAAGGCAGAAAGTAACAAAGGAAGGCACCCAACATCAACCTCAACCTACACACACACACACAAAAACACACACAAATACACACACACACACACACACACACACACACACACACACACACACCTCTTCCTCTTCAATCACAATGATAACTTTTTTATTTATGTAAGGGTGAAAGCTAACAGCTGCCAACCACACTTTATTTACCACAGGCCTTCAAATACTGAGTGAGGAGCTTCTAGACTTCTTCCTCGGGCCAAACGCTCACATATTTGTCTTTCTCATCCTATTATTTTCTGTTTGTCGCTCCCCACAAACAGATGCCTATGGCTTCTAATGTGGACAAAACTTGGGGATGAAATGAGGGTCCTCCATCAACGTGACAGTCCTTTGCTCTTTGAGATCTCTGTGTACTGTGGAGCTCCGGGTTCCATGGCACACAGCAATGTGGTGAGAAGGTTGTCTGTCCAAGCTTAGCTCCCTTCTCAGGATCACATTTGCTAAGGCAAGTGAAGACTACAGATGAAAACCCTCCCACTAGCCTGAGTATACGCACAGAGCAGAAAGAAACCTGGAAAGAGTATGCTCAGATGACAGCCCTGAATAGTGGATTATTTTCCTTTCAATGTTCCTTGATTATAATTTCACCATTTCAATAAACAAAATCAGGACATTTTAAGAAAAGAAATAGTGGGTCTTTATAAAGTGTTTGGATAGTGTAGAAATATTTTGAAGTATATAATTTTAAGCATAAATAACTCCAATTGTAGGCACAACAGAAAACCACGCAGAGAATTTTCTACTCACTGCTGTCGCTGACTTTAATCTTCCAGTTTCAGAAAAAAAAAAAATGGTGGAAATTTTGCTATGGTCGGGATCAGACATGAGAATGTACAAAGCAGCTCTGTAATGGCATAAAACAATGTTCTTACACAGAACTCAAATGTGTCCTCCTGCACGAATAATGTAAGAATCATGCCCCAAATCTACTCCAGGTTTTTAAGGACACTCTGGTGGTGTCTTCATGGAAGTCACTTGAGAGACTGGTTCTAGTCTTGCCTCATCTGACAGCAAGAATCACAGGTTATGGTGTATAGCACAGGGACAGGACAGGGGTGATGGTGCACACCTGTAATCCCAGCACTCCAGAGGCAGAGGCAGGTGGATCTGTTTGAGTCCAGTCTGGTCTATAGAATAAGTTCCAGGACATTCAAAATTATATAGAGAAATCCTGTCTCAGAAAAAAACAAAACAAAACAAACAAACAAACAAAAAAAACAGGAACAGGGCTGGCTAAGATGGCTCTGACTGTAAAGGGCTTCCTGTGCAAGCCTTTCCACCTGAGTTCATCTCTTCAGCACCTATATTATAAAAAGCTGTGCTTGGCAGAAGGTGGAGACGGGAAGATCCCTGGAGCTCACCCCACCCCAGTATAGCTAGGTTTAGTCAGAGACAAGCATTCGTACCCACACCTACATACATAGCCCCACATATACACACAGAAGAAAGAGGGAAGAGGGAAAGATAGGGAATAGGAAGGAGGAGCAGAGGGAGGAGGGATGAAGCATCTTCAGTGGGGACAAGGGCTCCAAAATCCCCATGTTTGACCAGAAATCCCTAGAAGCTGAGAGGTTGAACCTATTTGTGTCATCAGCTCAAGAGCTTGGAGAGTTACAGGATCCAGGGCTCTGTCCCATAGTGAGGCAGGATTCCAACTCAAGCTCTCCTGATTCTCAAACTAGACTCTACACTATGTCACACAGCAGCACTGTCTTGTGGGAAGCCTTTGTCATGGGCCTCAGTATGTAAGTTAAGAGAAGAGATGGTTTACTCCTGTTTACTTTGTGTTTGACGTTTGATAACGGCTTGATATAAGGCATAGCTACACCCAAAGGAATGGAATCCCAAAGCTCCATCTGTGTGTTGCGTTGTGTGTGTACGTGTATGGGTACACATGAACATGGAGGCCAGAGGATATCATGTGTCTTCCTCAGTCACTCCTCACCTTGCTTTTGAAGATAGAGTAGCCACCTAACCTGAAGTTCAACAAGGTGGCTAGCCAGCCCCAGGGATCCTCCTGTCTTCTCTTCACTGGCACTGGGAGGACAGTTTCAGACCATTGTGCCTGGCTTTTTACATGTATGCTAAAGCCTGAAGTCAGACCTTCATGCTTATACTACATGCAAGCACTTAACCGGCTGAACTGACTCCCCAGCCCCCAAGGTGACATTCTGAATTATAGAAACTCGCACAATGGCAGAGGCATTTAGGTCCAATGGTTGTTCAGTGGTCATTGGATCATAGAGAGTGACTTAAAATGTATCAGAGTCAAGATCCAAATGGCCCGTCAATATCAACATCAATCTATGTTCAAATTGGCAAAAGCAGCCAAACAACTGGTGCCACCAAAGATGGTGACCACCAGCCACCAACAGCCCAGCCACAGTGAAGAGGATGTGGGTACAAACCTTTCAGAGTTAGATGTGTTGCCTGAGACTAAGCTAGCACCATCAAAATACCGCATGCCCTCCACCCTTCCTATTGCCCCTAGCCTGGCATAGGGCTTACTCAGAGTGAAAGTAGCACTTGTGTCTCTGGGGCCAACAGGCTTTCCTAGGTGGGTGAGTGAGGTGCCAGACAGAGAGGAACTAAACCAGATCCTTCTGCCGCCCAACAAGATACATGTCTAAAGAGAATCTGTGTGCCTCGCCGATCATATTGACACTGTGATAAACATTAAAAGCCTGACCACAAATCCTAGTCATTTTAATTTGTCATTCCGAAACACATGCAGGCACACACTGGGACCTTCTTTGGCCTAACGGCGTTTCAGAAATAAATTGGCAACATGTCACTATGAAACTCTGCCAGTCAGTTTCATTTATCAATTTGTTGATGTCATTGTAAAAGAAATAGCCTCCACTTGAGAGGTGACACTTCATCCATAACAGAAATGGTTTGCGTGTTTCTCAACTGCCAGAGCATCACATAATAGAACATGTCACCAGGCGGGCTTCTGAAGATAGGTGACAACATAGCCAATGTGTACTTAGCCAAAACTCTGCTTCAATGCCTTCAGACTATGGGAAGAAAACTGAGACTCTGTGGGGATTGACAGCTTGGCTCTCAGTTTTCACTTCTCTCTGAGCTGGTTATGGGAGGGAATGGCAGCAGATGAATATCAGTTGTCCAGGTACTTGAATGTGTTCACTATCTAGTCAGATTCATATGTCTGTCTCTCATCCTGCACTACCTCTTTCCTTGAGCTGAAGAGTAGACCTAATCTAGTTTAGCTATTGACCATCATGCCATGCTAGGATAGGCAGCAGTCATGAATGATAGGGAACAAATGTGGCCTGTCTCTGTGCTCCCCGCTAACTCCCCGCCCAGACTACCATCTCCAACAAATCAAGAGAAAATGTGGATCTGGGAAGCTAGCTCAATGGATAAACTGCTTTCCCCACAAATGTGGGCCTGTGTTCAGATCCTACGTTTAAAAGCTGGGCAGAGTGGAACATCTATATAATCTCACTGATAGTGAGATGGGAGATCTCCAGAGGACAGGCAGATCCCTGGAAGTTCAGAGGCCAGCCACCTTGGTCTACACAGAAGAGTCCCAGGCTGGTCTCCAACAAAAGATAGAAGATGCTCAGGAACATCTGAGGCTGAAAACTCTGACCTCATTCGTGTACACACACACACACACACACACACACACACACACACACACACACGTGTGCCCCCTCAACCCACCCTACACACAGAAGGAACAATCACAGGCTGTTGATTCATATTCTGGGCTGAAATGGCACTATCCAGAAGGTTCCTTGGCATAGCATGTGGGATGCTGAATCTCCTCTCTAGCTCTGCTTCTGGACTCAAAATCCTAAAGCCATCCAGCTAACCTCCCCGATCTGAGTTTCCTGGAGAAACAAAACAAAACAACAAAAAAAGGCTAATGGACATGGCATTCTGTAGGAAAGTGCTAGGAAGAATGATCTCTCCAAATGATTACGACGCCCTTTGCAAATATCAAAGTGGTCATAGAGCCATAATGAGCTCAGCCCAGGAGCAGGATGTGTTGACGGCTAGCTGCTTTAATTGCTCCTGTTCCTTATTAAACTGCTGTTGGTGAGCAGAAGAAGGTATTTCTCCAGTCTGGTCCAACCCGGCTGTGGATTTCTGCTGATGTGCAACACTGCCCTCTATCGGCACCAGGCATACTAGCCAGCCGCTGAAGCTGAGTGATTTTTCTTCCTCACCTTGTATCTTTTTGTACATCACAGCTGAGGCCCAGGGAGCTAGTGAGCAGGGGCCTGTGACCTGACGGCTCAGCAGAGGGTTTTTGCTTCACAGAGTGTGGTATGTGTCCATTAGAAAGCTGCTGAGTGGAAACCTTATTCCCTGGGATTTTAAACAGCCACATTTCCTGGCATTTGACATAAACGGGACATTTAGCAAATGGAGTGCCAGATGGAGCCCCTGGCTCTGCTTTCTGGTTGACACTGGAGAGTAGGAACCTCTGTATGTTTGCATTTGATAGGCTTGTTCACCACAGGGCCAACCATGGCTCAGTGGATGTGGGGCATGCTTCAGGCCTCCAAGGCCGCAGGTGGCCTCTGCTCTCAGTGCCTCAAGGATACTTCTCAAGTGCCAGTCTCGGAAATTCATTTTAACCCTCAGCAGCCCACTCCTCTCAGCTTGACTGTCTTACAAGCCTCGTACAGGAATGCAGAGTCAGTGAAAAACACTTGCACAGTGAGTGGTTCATGAGACCTCTGGAACAATCTGGAACTGACCTTGAGGCCACTGTTCTTGAGACAGAGAAACTGAAGCCTAGGACATCCAGGCAGTTGCAAGCTGTTACACAATAGCATCATGTAACATAAAAAAAGTCATAAAGCCTCAGGTTCTCTCGAATGTCTGAGCCCACTTTCCCACAGTTACATGATGTTATCACATAAACATAGGAAAGCCACAAAATCTCAGATCTCCTCAAATGCCTGCACATGCTTCCACACACATGGGCACACCCTGTCACATTGGTGCTGTGCTGTTAGTATGTGGCTCACCTCTTGGCATCGCTACGGTTGCAGACAGAGACTAAACCGTGACGTGGTGACTCTAAGAAGGATATTTGGATTTTTCTCTATCAGGTCTCCAGTGTTTTCTGAGGTAGAAGTGTCATTTCTCTATTAAAGAAGCTGGCACTAGCCACTAAATAGACTGAACAAGATGCAGGTCTCGTTGCCCCACACTCAGATCATCCTCACATACATTCATGGGGTAGCTTTTGCTAAAGCCCACGGCACAGTTAATCACCACACTTGCCAGTGTAACCCAGCATGGATGCTGTTCCCTGTCTATAACAGAGAGGATAAACTTCTAGAAGCACATGTTGGCTCAGCACTGAGGTGCTTTTAGTTCATGTGGTAGACAACCAAGAAGAACTTAGACTCCACTCATTAGCCAAGTAGTCTGCTCTTGTCCTCCTGAAGTCCGTGGGCTGTTATTTTACAGGCTATGTTCTCTTATGTCCCTGCTTTAACTCAGGGGAGTTCATGGGAAATGAAACGTGTTTCCTCTCCTCTCCTCCCTGCGTGTTTGACTTAATTATGAGCACACTGATATGCTCCACCAGTCAACACCTAAAAGTTGTTTACTCCCTCAACTGGGAGAGGCTGTGAGTAGCTGTGTTGGGCTTCAGAAAAGGCTGCCTCGGGAGTCTACACCAGGATGACCTGAACCCCTGGCACATCCCACCGCTGTCATGCTCAGTTTGTGCAGTGGCACCCGCTTCCTCCTGAAACAGTGAGCCACTCTCAGGCTCTACTCAAGAACCTGGACATGAGGTCCCTGCTCCAGGGAAGCCACGCCCCTCCTGCTTCCAAACAAAACTCTTACCTCATAGAACTCATCAACAAGCACCTCTAAAGAACATTGTTTTTCTTTGTAAGTAAAACACACAGTGGTGAGCACAGAGTGAACTCCTTTCCCATTTACACTCTCGGAGCCTTCTGGGCTCCCTACACTGAACTAAGGTCTGAGAACAATTTTAACAAAGCTCACCTTCGGAAGTTTTGAAGTGTCTGTTCCAAGCCTCTACTGAGCAGAAAAGACCATTTTCTCTATAGTGTTTCCACTAAGAACCTTTAAAAGGCTGTTTGCCCTGTTTCTGAAGTGCTATGAGTGAGAAAGGAAGTGCCTTACTTCCCAGGCCCTGTGACTAGGAAGCGCCCTCTTCACACATGTTCACAGAAGGTTAGTGAGCAATGAGACTGTAGAATGGGCCACTGATGGTTATGGACCAGGTGTGGCTCAGTGAAAGTGAGGGGGAGAGGGATCAAGAAGGAAGAGGCAGGGAAGAGAAAGAAAGAGAAAAAGAGGAGGAGGTGGCAGAGAGGGAGAAAAGGTGGAAGAGGGAGGGGGATGAGGGAAGAAAGATTGCTATAGAACAACAGCATCTCAGAAAAACATTAAGAGCTTTGATTAACTTAGTCATTTCTGAAAAAGAGTGCTGTCAAAGGGGATACTGGCCCCCAAGCAACCATTCATGCACTTATACATGATCTGGGGGTGGGGGTGGGATGTGACATTTTGTTAGGACATGGGGACAGAACATGATAGATCACACTGTACATTAACTGATTCCCTAGCCAACAGGTCCCCAAGGTCTATGAAAGCCAGCCATGGGGCTGTGATGAAGCACAATGGTGACAGACAAGTTATGGCACTGTCCCAGGGTTCCTAACTGGTCTTTTTGCTGTCTGGTCTTAAACGTGGGAAGAACTACATTGGTCATCCTATTAGCTATTAGGAAGACAGAGATGTCTGGCTCTATGGCAAATATGACTGGGCAAGGTGATATTATAGAGCTTCTGTAGTGCACCCTGCCACACAGTACCTGACTCCTGTTCTCCCTCCATAATCATTAGAAAAAGAAAATGGATTTCCAAAAGGGGGACATGCAGTGGTCTTTGTAAGCCAGGGCTCTGCTGCCTGCCATCTGTGCCCACCCAAGCTTGCTGCTAGAATATGCTTCACTCCTAAGACAAGCTGTAACCACTCTTCACCGGAAGCACTGGCTTCTTCAGTCGGCAGCCCACAGTCTGAGAATGAAATAGCTTTGTGAAAGTTGAATTAGAAGCTTATTATAATTTTTCATATGGGTCAATGAAACCTTTCTCCAAATAGTCCATAAAAATGGCTTTTGATTTTCCAGAGAAGCACATGCTACTTCAACATACAGTCTATTGGGGTGCGTGCATGGGTGTAGGCACAGGTGTTCATGCACCTGTAAAGCCAGGGGTCAGCCTCATCAGTCTGTGGCGGTGCATGCAAGGGTGTGGGCACAGGTGTGCGTGCACCTGTGAAGCCAGGGGTGCGCCTCAGTTACTGAATTCCCAGATGTCTTCTACCTTGTTTTTTGAGAAGGATTCTCTCACTGAGACCTGGAACTCTCCGGGTATGCTAAGCTGGCTGCCCAGGGACCACCAGGGACTCTCCCATCTCCACCTCCCTAGCTCCACCACACTGTTTCTTTAGTTGTTACTGCTGCTGTTGTTTTGTCTTATTTACACATCCATTCTAGGGTCAAACTCGGATTTTTTTTTTTACCAACCAACCCATCTTCCTGCCCCTCTGGGCACTTTTAATAGCAAGTCTTAGGCTATAGCTGAGTGGTAGAACATGGGCTCTCAGACAGGGAGCAGAAGCCTGGAAGGTACAACTGAGTTACAGTAGGTACAGTAGGTACAGTAGGTATAGTAGGTACAGAAGGTACAGTAGCCAGGGACCCAGGAAGATAAGAGGACTCTTGGAACTCAGTGGCAAGCCATCCTAATCAATTGATGAGTTCCAGGTTCAGTGAGAGACCCTGTATCAAAAATTAGGGTGGAGAATGACTGAAGAAGATACCCAGTGCTGAAGGTACATGCTGGCCATAGGGCTGCATGGGTGCCGGGGGAGCACCCTACCAGGTGAGCAACAGCCACAGAACCAGCTCTTACTTAAATCACTTTCACTTCCATGCATTTGTACTTGGCAATGGTGAGTTTCACACCGCCTGCAACCTCAGACATCATCTATAAAAACTAATTAGATAACAACTTAAGATTTCCATTCCAGGGTGCCCCTGTTCTGAAAGCTAAGGTTTACTTTTTAGAACAGCAGGTGCCTGTCGTGCGGTGGGGTCAGGTGTCTGAGAAGTGGGGAACTGCCATTCCAGAGCCAGTGACCACACTGCATCTTTATGTCATGATTCTTCTCCATTTCCTTCTTTTTTTTTTTTTTTCAAAAGAGAAGGTTTCTTTTCTTTTAAGCTGGTCAGCTAGGATCTCACCGCATGGCGGGCAAAAGAGATACCAACCATCCAAAAAGAAAAGTTTTTAAAAGGGAGAGACCATAAGGTTGAAGGCCACAAATTTTGGAGTTTCCATGGTTACTTCAGGTCATACAAAGTACAGAGTAAAGCAGTAGCTATATATTTTAAGTGTCTTCTCCATTTCTTTTGCTTCTGAATTTTCAAGCTCTTTATCAGGGTAAGTCACCAATATGGGCCCCTTGCATCTCTCTGCAAATGGATTTCACACAGCACACTGGAATTTCCTTTGTTTAAGATGCTTGCAAAATCTGGAATGTTTTCGCTGGTTTCTTCCTGAAGTGGAGGTGTCTAACCCACGGCCATCACTGACAGGATGCCCAAAGGGTCTATTCAGCACCACACTAATTCATATTTCACAGGCAAGTAGTAAATACAAAGCGTCTCTCGGTCCACGCAGAAACAGAGCAGAACCCAGAGTATAGGACCCAGCCATGGCCAGAGTAGTCAGGCACATGGCAGATAATCACTGTAGCTAGCTAATCATTTATGAATTAGAAAAAAATAATAGATGGTGCTGGGGAAATGGCTAAGTTGATAAAAAAAAATACCTGCCATCAAGGCATGAAGACCTACATTTGAACCCCAGAACCCATGTAAAGCCAGTCATGGTGGTACACATCAGTAACCCCAGACCAGTAGCCAGGGACCCAGGAAGATAAGAAGACTCCTGGAACTCAGTGGCAAGCCATCCTAATCAATTGATGAGTTCCAGGTTCAGTGAGAGACCCTGTATCAAAAATTAGGGTGGAGAATGACTGAAGAAGATACCCAGTGCTAACTTTTGAACTCCATGTGAAAGTATACACCTATATGCATGGACACACACACACACACACACACACACACACACACACACACGCACACACGCACACACACACACTCACACACGAAAGCCTGGTTTAAATGAGTTCACCAGGCCCAAGATAAATAGGTGTTTTATCAGGGAACAACTTACACAGATAAGAGTAAATAACCACCGTGGCCATCCTGCTCTAGAAGATGCAGTCTCTGCCCTTCCAATGCTCTCCATAACCCAAGAGCACACACACCTGCAGCTCCTTTACCTTAAAGATGTCACGCCTATTCATCTGCACCTGAAACCATGCCTAAAGGGTGTGGCCATTACTACAAGTTTACTGACAAGGCAAGATGCCACTACAAATCCCCCTTTTTGTCTAAAGAAGAAGTTTTTAAGCCTGATACAAAAAACTATATACAATGATAACAAATGTCAAGTATATTCCAGGAGAAGGAAAGGTAAAAACATACACAAATTAAGACCTACAACCAAAAAGAGCAACATTGAGCAGTAGACACATACTACATGTCCAGTTTCAGGGTAATGGCATATAACAAAGATTACTCCAATAGCTGTCCTAATGTGGAAAGCCTAAGTCTTGTACCTAGTATTTTCTATCTAAGATAAGAGAGAATATTAGCCATGACTGTCTAGTCTTCAACCTCATCAAAGACCTGAGAAGGAAAATAACATTACATACATACGTCTCATTCACTCCCACACACATACATACACAGAGAGAATGGACATGGGGTGTTCTGCTGAAATATGTAATACTCCTTATCAACTATACAAATCACTATCTTCCTCCTATCAGATCACTCGCCACTCCAGGTATGAGACGTTAGCATTTCAGAGTAATTAATTATAGCTTCTATGTTAACATTACCACAACGAGGTATGATGCTGCTAATGATTTTAACTTTATACAAAATGTGATACAACTATTTTGTATGTGCAAGAGCAGTGTGTGTGTGGGGGGGTGCATGAGGAGTCTAGAGGGCAATCTCAGGTACCATTCCTCAGGAGCCATCTACCTTGGTTTTTGAGATAGGGATTCTCACTGGGATCCAAGGCTTACCAATTAGGCTAAACTGGCTGACCAATAAGCCTCATCGATCCTCCTGTCACCATCTCCCCAGGGCTGGGATGACAAGTGTGTGTCACCACACCTAGCTTTTTATGTGGATTCTAGGAATGGATCTCCATTCCTCATGATAAACTTCTACCACTGAGCTGCCTCCCAGCCCAGATTACTGTCTTTTACCTTTAGAAATCAAACCATAACATGGACTAGAATATAGACGTTCCAGTCTCTGCTTTTACTGAATTTCCCAGGCATGCATGAAACCAAGAAATATTTCCCAGGGCTATTTCGGGGAGCAAGTCTAAAAATGTCCCATGACCCTAAGTTAACTGAGCTTCTTCTGGGCCTGAGCTTGGAGTCTCGGAGGTGCAGCACAGGTGACCCAGGCCATCTGAGCCCTGCCTTTACGAAGGAGAGGAGACAGGATGACAGGGACAGCTGGGAGCCAAGGCCACTGCAGGCACAGACTCAGAACGATGCTCCAGAAAAAAAAAAAAAATGTGTGTTTTGATTTGGGAAAGGAGAGTCTGTGAGGGACTTTGACATTCAGGGAGTACTGAGAAAACCATCCTGAGGACTTGTCAGGAGCAAGCAGGCACAGTTGCAGCCCCACTGGAGCCCTGTACTGGACACCAGGAACCATTTTCCTGAAAGAGAGACTGTTAAACACTGGGATGAGGTGCTCTGGGGGTTGGTGTGACCTCCATTCTTGGAAGGTTTGGAGATTACTAAGTAGATTCCCATTGGCTGGAATGAAAGCCATGAGGAGAGCAAGCTCTGAATGGCCTTCACAGACCTGGTTCAGTAGGTCTTCACACCCCTGCAGTTAGAGGAAAGGGGGCAGCAAGTGGCTCTCCACCCACTCCCTTAGACATTTCCTTCCCTGTCAGAAAAATAATGTTTTTCTTATCATTCTGACAGTACATGTGCCCTGAAGAAACTGCTACTTTTTATTTGTTTTTCATAAAAATTGTCCACTATGTCTGATTTTCTTTTCTTTTTAAAAGAAGTCCCTGCAGGGTTGATGGAGGGTTTCAGCAAAGCCACCCCTGCAACAGCTGGGCATGAATCCTCCAAGTTTTCATTAAGGGAGGCACAAGAAGACAGCCTATAGTTTACACACAGTCATCAAGATGCCGGTCTATGTGGTTCTTAAAAAGAAAAAAGAGCTAAGGCAGTGGTGGATATCTGTTTTCTACAGCAGCAACCTTGGGTACTTGGTCAGTGCTGACCCACAGAATTCTGAGTTCAGGTAAGACTGCTCCTGGCACTCAGTCAAGGTGCTTCTAAGAAAACCCACAGGTTTCTCATAAGCCTCTGGACCAGTACTGTGAGGAGAGCTATCACATCAAAAATGTGTGGTTTCACACATGCTGTGGAGGAGAGCATAAGACTCCTGCACTTGAAAAGGTCATCTTGGGAGGAGGACCAAGAAGTAAGCAAATGAATTCTTCTGTAGACTTTTCTTCCCATAAAAAAATACCCGCTTGCTTTTTCTGGGCCTCAGACTCCTCATCTATGAAACAACCATTCAGGTCCCTCCCTTACAAGGTCACCTCACAGTTAGTTGAGATGGTATTTGTGGGTTAAGTGACAGAGAGTACACATCTGGTGTTACTGGGGCCCTTTGCCCTTTGGGTTAGGATACAACTGAATCTTAAACTTAAAGGAAAACCCCTGGGAACAAACTGGCAAAAAAGATTTACAAAAGTACAAGGACAGATCTTGCCCACTAAAGCCCACGGCCATCCGTTTCTGTCTGTCTTCCTGGAGCTCTCTCCCTCCTGGGCCTTTTGCATATTCCCAGATGCAGAACTTGATGTAAGATTCACTAAAGTCAATTGTTCAATTGTTCTTTCTTCCCTTCCAAAAGAACTAAAGATGCCAAGCCCAGATGTTGCCCTAGCAGTTTCCCACATCAGAGACTTCCCCATTCTCTAGAAAGAAATGACCTCTGACCCTGTCCAACTGGAAGGCCATTGAAGACTTGCTGGGTGAGGATTGCCTACGGTGAATTATATTCATAACCATTCCTTCCTCTAAGCTGTTCTGGGAATTTAGGGATTATGACCTCTGTCCTGATCTGAAAAGAATAGTCTGGGCCTGCATCTCATGTCCACTTCTCACCAGTGCTGTGGTACTGTACTGTTTCCAATTCCAATTCATCTCATACCAGTGAATAAGCCTAGAACGTAAGTCTTCTGTTTTTACTACTTCCCATTGATCTGAGGAGATGGCTCAGTTGGTAGAGTGGCTGATGTACAAGCACAAGGACCTGAGTTCTACCCACAGCATCCACATAAAAAAGAAACAACAGCAACAAAAAGATGAGATGGTATCCTGTGATCCCAATGGGGCTGAAGCTAGATGAGAGAATTGATGGAGCTCACTGGCCAGCAGTCTAGTCTATTTGATGAGCTCAATGACTCTTAAGGAATGACACCCAAGGTAGACATCCCCATACACATGCATAAACATGTGCCCCTGCATGAATACACAAACACACACACACACACACACACACACACACACACACACACACACCATCATAAACACACACATTCCCCATTGACTGACCTGCTCACTCTTAATCTTCAGGAAGAACCCTGATGTGAATGTAGCTGACACAACAATAACCTGGGACTCAGTCCTCCTAACAAGTTTTGAAACAAGAGCCTCTAGCTGAGGAAAACCTAAGAACTTGAAAGTGTGGTGAACTAATAAAGTGTGCCTGGAGATCAGAATGCAAAGCTAGCCACAATAGTCAGCCATAGAAACTGGGCACATACCTTTAATCCCAGGACTCAGGAGACAGAGGCAGATGGGCCTCTGTGAATCCAAGACCACCCTGAGCTACATGCGAGTGAGCAGTCTAAAAGAGTAACAGAGCTCATATAAAAGGAAGAAGCAAAAGATCTCATGGGAGATTCATTTCCAGTCACAGGGAAGACAGGATCTCCATTTCAGCCTTAGTAGGGGTGAGAGCTACCAGCTAGCTGTTTTGTTTTTCTGATCTTCAGCTTGAACCAAATATCTGTCTCTGGGCTTTTATTATTGGTGCTACATGAAAGTCACATGGTTACTGATTGATTGACCAAACCAAGAACAAACTCAGGGTATTCTCCAGCCCTGAACTATTACCCTACCCTGCAGACATCAGCAGACATTTTTTTTTTTTTTTTTTACTTTTTTCATGGCTGTAACAAAATACCTGATAAAATTATTTAAGGATGGAGGAGTTCAGTTTGTTTCATGGTTCAAGAGGACACAGTCCATCATAGAGGGGGGGAGGGGGGCATGGCAACAGGATCCTGAGGCATCTGCTCACATGGCATCCACAGTCAGGAAGCAGAGAGAGATGAACTCTGGTGCTCCACCCAGGACTCCAACTGGTGAGATGGTTCTTCCCACTAATTAACTTATTCTAACAGCTCCCTCAGGAGCACGCCTCAAAGTTTATCTCATGTTAATTCTTGATCCTTCCAAGCTGACAGTCAGTCCTACGCATCACAGTGCACAATGCTGGCTGTGGCTGCTTCTTATCCATGGAGTGAATGTAAGGCTTCATCACCTCTGAGATGTACCGCCAGTTCATTTGCACAAGTGCAAAGTTTAGGCAAATTCTAAATTTCTCAGGAAGGACTTTTTTCTCTTCAACACATCTGTTTCTGGAAGCCCAAATGGGTCTCCTTAGGGATGAATGAATCCTATAGGGACTGAGAATTACTTTGGGGAACCAGTCACTGGAACAAGGATGCAACTATCACATGGATTTCATCTCACCCAGAACTACTGCTTCTGGAGTCTCCCTCTGAGCATCCTGGCATAGACAGTGTTTGAGAAATACTGAGGATTGTGTCAGGCATCAATTTAAAATCCTGCCTAAACTCCCAAATACTGGAACTACTTAGACAGCCTCTACCTCCTGCTGGTCAAGCTGCTAGGATCTGAAAGCCATCCTGGGAGACTAAGCTTTCCTGCTTGAAGCTGAGGACTGTGTCAGGTACAAGTAGAAATCTGACAGCAATCTGATTTGCTCAGTGTTGCATGAATGGCAGTGCCCCAGAATCCCAAAAAGTACTGGGACCAGTGGTTACTCATGCACTGTGGAATGCTGAGTTTGCAAATGGTACTAGGCTTGCCCCTGTTGCCTTAGAAACCTACTCTCTGATGTCCTGATACCTCCAAGTGTAACAACCACTGGGTCACACTTAGGTCAGCCCTGTATGTGAAGTGGGAGCGTAGTGTTCTAGCATCCATCTGCTTTGGTCTTGGTTTTGGCTACTATGCTGAGAATTGAACCCAGAGCTTTACACATGCCTTGCAGATACTTTTCTGGCTACATCCCTAGCCCAACTCCTCTTATTTTAGAGGTAATTTATGTAGACAAATTATATAATAACAAATATCCCAGTCTTTAAATACCACATTATCTATTTAGTGCATGTCAGTAAACATGGGTCTTGGACTGAGCTGGGCATGGTAGTACACACCTATAATTAAAGCACTTGGGAAGCTGAAGGAGAGGACCACCAGGTTCAGGCAAGCACGGGCTACATAGGGAGTCCCCATCCCCAAAAGCCAAATAAAAGAAAATTGATGTGTACCATGAGCCATACTCTACAAGTGGCTTAATGACAATCAGCTATTACCAAATAATTGTATGTTGTGAATATCTCCCTATCTTCTACATATACTTCGACATCACCATTGCATTGGATGGCCTGTATACTACCACATGGACACAGCATAACTATACTCTGCATGTCCATCATTAGCAGGCAAAAACATCATACTGGTATACCATAGATTACCCAAACCTAGCAGCTGAAGGCAGCCAGCATGTGTTGTCTTGTAGTTTGTATGGGTTATAGTGCCAGCAGACCTCTGATGGCTTTCTGACTCAGGGGGTCTTGCGAGGCTACCGGTATTGGCTGGGACATTAGTCAGCGAAAACCTTGAGTAAATGCATCTGCTTCCTAGCCCACCCATGTGGCTATTGCGGGGCTTTGGCTAGGGATGTCACTTCCTTCTCATATGGTCATCTCTCTGTATGTCCACAGTAAGTAGGAGGCTTCCTCCAGAATGTGGATCCCAGGAGATAATAAAGGCACAATCCTTTCATGCTCTGGACTTGTAAATGGCATCCCACGATTTTTGCCATATTCTGTTTGATAGAAGTTAGTTATGAAGGACTGGGAAGATAGTGACAATTTTAAAGTGATTGCAGTGAATGCACAGGGGCCTAAACTGAATTCTTAGTCCTGTATCAAAAGACCCAGCATGGTGACCCAGGCCTATAATGTCAGCACTGGAGAGGTGGAGGCAGCCACATCCCTGGAGTTTACAGCTTGCTTAGTCTAATCAGCAAGCCCTGGGTTCTAGGAAAGAGCCCTGCCTTTTAAAAACAAAGTAGACAACCCTTGAAGAATGGCACATGCACATGTGTGTGTGAGTACACATGAACACACTTGTACACAAGAGTTAGGTTGAGTGAGCCTCAAGAAGAAAGAAAGAGTACATAAGACCTGATGGATCTAGCGACAGATCCTAGCTGAGATGCTACCAGCAGTTAATGACTGGTAAGAAAAGAGGGAATCATTTTTCTTCAATGGTGTAGCCACTGTTAAGTTGCCTATAACCCAGCAAATAACCCCATACCCATATACATGCAAGCAACCCTAATTAAACTCAGTAGGTTAAAAATGAGAGATGGGGTGAAGGTGGAAAGGTGGGGTCCAGAGGAAATGGGAAGGAGAAAGAAGGAAAATTTGGGGGTGGTAAATATGTTAAAAATATATACCTGTATAAAAAAATAAGCTGAGCTTGAGAGCACACCTTTAATCCCAATGGTGGGGAGCCAGAGACAGGTAGATATGGAAGTCAATGATCAGCCAGCCTAGCCAAACCAGTGAGCTGCACAAGCAGGGAGAGAACCTGTCTCAAAAAAAAGGGTGGAGGGGCTTGAGAGATGGCTCAGTGGGTTAAGTCACCTGCTACCAACCCTGAGGACCTGAGTTTGATCCCCAGGACCTCCATGGTAGAAGGAGAGAGCCAGTTCTCATAGGTTGCCTCTGACTTCCACATGGGTAGATACACACACAATAAATAAAATGTAAAAACTAAAATATAAGGATGAAGAGAGATGGAAAAAGACAGCAGAGGCTGTCCTCTAGCCTCTACCATGAATTGAATGCATAACACACACACACACACACACACACACACACACACACACACACAGAGAGAGAGAGAGAGAGAGAGAGAGAGAGAGAGAGAGAGAGTTGGAAAGGAAAATTAAAGAATGGAATATTCAGGATCAAGGGCCAAGACTAAAACTCATACCTTCCCAAAATGGTGACCAATCAGAGAGAATAAATCCCAGCCATTATGGGACATGTCAGAGGTCATAACCAACCACCAGCCAAGCGTTTTAAGACCTCTTCCTTTTATGAGGTAAACATTTGGCTCTTGTTAGCTCACCTATTTTTAAGAATGATGAAAAAAAAAAGAATGTTGAAAAAAATCTGTTCAACCCAAAACACTGACTTTGATTACAACCTAGGCTGGTTAGGATACAGTACAGTGATGGAGTTCTTTCCTAGAAAGGACCAAAGGCCCTGGATTCCATCCACAGAAGTGTCATAAACAAGAATGTTAAGACCTCTGCAGTAGGAGTCCAGGCATACACAGGTGAGTTGTGACTTCTCAGATCCATTACTTCCTATGCAGTGTGGGCCCCTTGATGTGGAAGCACCGCTAACCTTAACAGTGTGGAAAGGCAGATTCTCTATGCTTAGAAAACTTTGACAACTCAAATGCTTGTTGGCTTTAGTGACTTTAGCAGCAGGGAGCTCAGAAGGTTTCTGAGTGATCCCAGCAAAACCCTGACAGTACCACCAGGCCTAAGGACAGGCCAGTGCCTCGGGACTCCTTCAGGCAGCCCTGCTGCATGGCCTTCAAGAATTGTGTGTGTGTGTGTGTGTGTGTGTGTGTGTGTGTGTGTGTGTGTGTGTGTGTACAGGCCAGAGGTCAACTCTCAGCTGTCATTCTTCAGGCACCATCTACCTTATTGGTTCTGTTTTTGAGCCTGGAGTTAACCAAGTTGCTATGCTGGTTCCTGTCTCCATGTTCCCAGCACCAGGATTGAGGTGCATGCCACCACCACAGTCAGGTTTCATGCAGGTTCTCAGGTCCTTGAGTTTGCCAGGCGCATACTTTACCAGCTGAGCTATCCCCACAGCATGCTATTCAAGCATTTCTTAGTTACTTTCCATTTTGATAACAACCCATCAAGTGCCAGGAGAAGCAGTGGCATTGACACAAGCCATGGTCTTCCCAGCACTCCTCAAACATACTAGTAAAATAGCACATTCACCAGGAATCAAGGGACTCTTGCTCTTGTGTGTGATTAAGTACCATGTGCATGGGTGTCACAGCAAAAGCGTGGTGCTGTTGACCTGCACTCAGGTGGCCAGCACAGTGACATCAGTCAGGATGCAAGCAGATGGGTGAAAAGCCATTTCAAGCCTTGAAATATGCACAGGCAACTATGACACCTTTCTCCTTTCCACTTCCCACCTCCAGGGTACTTGTGCCTCAGTTTTCTCTCACTGCAGCTGTTTACTGAGCTGAATCCTCTTGTCACTTTCTCCCCTGCCCCCACCTCATGATAGGAAAGAGATATGTTTCTGCTCAGCTTGGCTTGCTCCATCTCTAGCTAATTAAACATGATTTAAAACATTTTACCCCACACCCTTAGTCATTTGGGTCTTTAAAGTTCCTCGCCACCTGGTTCTTATTGCCAATTCACCATCTACAAATCCCCAGCTGGAAACATCACACACCTTGTTCCAGCACTGGGCTTCCCTTTTATCCTTTAATTGGAATTTACCTTCAAAACTCCTCCCCGGCATCTTGAAATTTATCACCAGCCTTAGCCATAATTCAGCCCCTCTCATGTTATTTCTTTCTCCCTTCAGAAAGTCAAATGAAGACCCGTTAATGAGCCCCTCTTCCTATTCAGTGAATTTTGTTTCTTAGAAAGATCTGTTTTAGAAGCTAACACTCACCCCAAATACAGTCTAATTTGTGACAACAACCAGCTAATGTGTGTGGAATGAAGCTATCGATACAGAAAACAACCACAACTCTCATCTTAAAGTGAATAAGAGATAGTTTATTCTGGAACCATTTTGAGTGACTACGGCCTAGCAGCACAGGTTTAGGTTACCCCAAATTCCATGTTCTAACATGGAAGCAGTTTCATGAAGTCTTCCGGTTTTACAGAACAAAGAAAGTCAAGACAAATTTAAAATACATTGGTGAGTACATCAGGAACACTGCTGCAGCAAGGCTGGGAGAGTGCTTTCCACAGGTCCAACATGCTATCTGATGGCATTCTTCTTAGCTTTGGGGTTGGTGAATGCTAGTAGTCTGCTAAGTTGATAGATTTTGAAAAGTTTCATCTGTTAGTCATGGAATGCTGCTTCTGACACAGAGATGACCAAGGAATGGCTACTTGGGAGGTGCTAAAACTAGCCAAGGATCAGGTAATTAGCCTCTGGACTTGCAACACTCCAGCCCCTCCATGTGACTGGGTTTTCATTAGTCTTCGCAGACCCAGCTTCTTTCCAATAACTTTCATTCACAAAGTAAAATAGAGTCCACCTTCATTCAACCTTAGAGTCCATCCCTGTAAAAGGAAAGGAAACCAGCATCACGTGAACTGGGATTCTGCTTTAGCAGATAACCTCATGCTTGATTTCAACTGTGCCGTATGCTTTCTCTCCAAACTAGAAATGAAAAGTAGAAATGGTGGTGGTTGTACAACTCTGAAGGGAACAGCATCTAGAAACAAAGCAATAACTGACTATTGAACTCCCTTCTGAGGAAAACTGGCCGTGAACACAGCATTCTGTGGTCAGAAGAAAGTACACATGACTGTGCCAGGGAAGCCACCTCAGAGACCACCAGGAACTGCCCCTGACAGTCCCTAGGCAGTGACTTGCTAGAGCATCAATGACCAGGACACAGTGCAGGTAGAACAAGGAAGGACTTGATGGTCAGGTTATTCTCCTGAGCTTCCCAGCTGCCCCTGTCTTAGTCACTGTCCAGGAGGCAGCTCTAGCACTCAGAGGTAAACAAACACAGGCAGGACCTGTGTATGAGCCTGTCTATCCATTCTAGGAAACTCCTGCACATGGGAAATGAGTGCTCAGAACAACCACTTTTCTGGACCTGAGGTACACCCTCATACCTTAGATCTCATTGGCAGTCTGACTGTCTCACCTTGAGTAAGCCACAGACTGGTGGTCTTTGGCCATCAGAAACAGTTTCCCTTTATTAATTCTGTGAATTCTGATGGGAAACAGAGTGCTGAAAAATGTGGAAATCACAAAAAGATGTCCATACATATTCTGAGCAGAGGAGAGTGAGTCCTGGAGTAGTGGGGGAAAGTTCAGATTCTCAGGTGGTCATCAGCCCTAGCACTGCCCCAGAC
The DNA here is from genome assembly GCF_003668045.3 of Cricetulus griseus. Taxonomy (NCBI): domain Eukaryota; kingdom Metazoa; phylum Chordata; class Mammalia; order Rodentia; family Cricetidae; genus Cricetulus; species Cricetulus griseus. Next base: position 205,382,369 of record NC_048596.1, read on the forward strand.
AGGGAGGCTTCACCATCTCAACGCATCACTAGGTCTGTTACAAGCTCACCAGCCCAGAGCCTCCTCATGTCAGGATGGTTAAGCACATCACTGCTCTTCTGAAATATGTCACCAGCTCATTCCATTTTTTTTCTTTCATATGACTATTTTTTCTGGGGTTGGAGTGGGGGTAGGTAGGCAAGGGTTCAAAGCTGGTCTCAAACTTCCTGTGCAGCCTAGATGATCTTGGGTATCTGAGCCTACTCCCTCTGATTCTTCAGTGCTGGAACTCCAAGTAGGCACCACCATGTCTGATTTATGCAGTTCTGGGGACTGAATCCAGGGCTTTGTGCATGGAAGGCATACACACTACCAGTGGAAACATGCCCCCTGGCCTATATAAAACTATACCAAATAGATCATGATGGCACACTGGTAAATATTAAATTATAATAAAAACCAAACCAAAGATATTAACAACACAGGTGTTAATGAGGATCAAACAAGAAAATATATGTGGATGTTTCTGTAGAATCGTAACACACAGGGTTAACCATCACAATTTATTCTAGTCAGTTCTGTTGCCAGGCAGCATTTAAAGATTTCTCACTCTCATCATCTTGCTAGCTTCCCTGTGAGGAAGGAATCCTGGCTTCTTCCCGTGCTGGGTAGGTGTACAGGATTTTACAAAAGGCAGCAACAGCCCAGTGGTAAATATCTAATCCATCATGGGTGTGACTGTGAGACCCCACATCCCACAATTGTGAGCATATATCACAGCACCTTCTCCCTGTCTTGCATGAAAAGAAGTCCAAATGTGTTGCCTCCAGGGAAGCCAGATTCCCTACGCTGTCGGCAAGCTCTGTAGAATTTGGCTTGACTAGGACTGTCTGTGAAATGCTCTGTGAGCCCATCCTTTCACACACATTCATCCACTAACAGGAATGAAGAAGTAGATCCTGCAAATTGATTGTTAAACCTACCATAGCATTTGTGTGCGTGTGTGTGTGTGTGTGTGTGTGTGTGTGTGTGTGTGTGTGTGTGTGTGTGGTGTGGTGTGTGTGTGTGTGTGTGTGTGTGTGTGTGTGTGTGTGTGTGTGCACAGGTGCTCATGAACATTTATGCAAGCACACATGGAAGCCACAGGGCAAATTCAGTTGCCATTCCTCAGTACTAGCCACTTTTTGTTTTTTTGAGACAACATCTCTTACTGGCCTAGAGCTCAACTATAAGCTATTCTGGATGGCCAGGGAGCCCCAGACATCCTCTTGCTGCTGTGTCCTACACTATTCCAGGGATGAACCTGAGTGGGGCAAGGAGGAAATGAAGAGTAGACAAACACACAGACACAACAGAAAAGCTGGGATCAAGTCAACTGGGCCCTGGAAACTCCTTGTGTTTATTCTATGCAATTGATCAGGGAGGCCGAGTTATTGCACTCAGTTGAACAAGGAGGTGGGGTTATTACACACAGATAAACAAAGAGGCGGCGTTTATGGTATACAGGAGACAGATTAAGCTAATCTTGGTAGGGACCGGTCTCCACAGGAAAGCAGTCTTCAGACTGTAAATACTGGGGGAGGAGCTATGGTGGATGCTTTCTGCACACACTATGGATACCCACACACGGACCAGAGAAGATTTTGCAGTCCCTTCGAGCCTCACTCCAAAGCGTTAGGGTTAGGCTTTGTCATTTTCCCATGGATCTGAGGCTCTGTGGCCCTTGTCATGTCTGTGCTCATGTCAACTCCACACATTCACTCAGGACTTCACGCTCCGGATTTTCTTCACCCCTCACCATATCTTGCCTCTGCCTTCATCCCCTAATGCTGGGATTATAAACACATGCCACCATACTTGACTTTAAAGAGTACATTGTGTGGGAATGGAGAGTGGCTCAGTGGTTAAGAGCACTTACTGCTCTAATAGAAGATCAGCGTTTGGTTACTAGCACTTATATAGTGGTTCACAAGCATTTGTAATTCCAGGTTTAGAGGATCTGATGTTTCTACTGACCAAGATCTTTGGCACCATCAGGTACATATACACAGATACAGGCAAAACACTCATATGCATAAAAGTAAATAATCTTTAGAAATATTTTAAGTCAGTGTGTGAAGGGTATCTTGTGTATGTACACATCCATGGACACATATGCGGACTCCAAAGGAAGATGGCAAGCGTTATTCTCCTATAGTTTTTCATCTTATTCTTCTGAGATAGAATCTCTCAATGAACGGGAAGCTCTTTGGTTTCGCTAGGCTGGCCGACCAATGAGTTCCCAGGATCCACCTATACTAGCCCCCTAAAGCTGAGATTCCAATCATGCCCTACTTTACTTGGGTGCTGGGGATTTGAACTCTGGTCCTCATTCTTATGCAACAAACACTCTTACCCACTATTGTATTTTGCTTTTTGATTGATTCAATAAACACCATAACCAAAGTCAACTTGGGCAGCAAAGTTTCATACAGCCTATGGTCCATGCAGAGGAACTCAAGGCAGGAACTGAAACAGAATCTATGGAGAGAGAAATTATGCTTACTGGCTTACTCTCCATGGCTTGCTCAGCTTACTTACTTACACATCCTAGGACCACCAGCCAAGGTATGGCATCATCCAGGGTGTGCTGGCCCCACCCGCAGCAATTGTTAATCAAGAAAATTTCACAGGCTTGCCCACAGGCCAATTTGGTGAAAGCATGCTCCTCAATTAAGTTCCCTCTTCCCAGATGACACTATCTTGTGTCAAAGTTGACAAAAAACTAAATAGCACATCCACCCTGCCATCTCCCCAGCCCCTCGATGGCTTTTTATTAGTTGGGTTCTAGAGATCAAGTTCAGTTCCTCTGCAAGCATTGTGCCCATTTAGTCTTTTCCCTGCCCCCACAGTTGCATTTAACTGTAAAGGAGAATGCCCAGAGAAAGTAGCTGGAGGGTAAGAGTTTCCTCCACCCTCTGCCTTTGTTTGTGGTCCAAACTGGTCTGTTCCATTCAATATTGTCCCCATTCTACTTTACTGATGCCTTTTTGTGCAAACTTTTCAATTCTCCTATTTCTTACACTACCACTCCTTGATGGTTTAACTATATATGCCTAATGTCTTGAGCTAACTAATGACATGGGTCTTGTAAAAATAAAACCAGGAACTGAGAATGAGTCATAGCTGAGGGCTATCTCCTGCCAACCTGAATGTTCCCCATTAAGCAGCCACACAAAGACACCCCAATCAGATAGTTTAATGTACTGCTTTAACACTCTTCCTAATCACCTACTTAATAAGGAATAATGCTTATTAGATTACCCCTTAATGAGTTTCAAAATGGGTGAGCAAATAGTAAGCGGTGAATGGGAAATCTGAGGAAAAGCAGCAATGAAGCAGAAGATGCATTCTGCTCTGCTTTATCCATTATGCTATGTGTTGTACATAATCATACATTGTGTTTAACATGGAAGACTCTGTTCACATGGCATATGTAGCATGTGTATGACATAGAATCATGCTATAGAATTATATATTATATGTTATGTTATAGAAATAAGGATATTATATGTGAGGTTTGTGTGGTATTCATGCATCTTTCTTTTTCATTCTCATGAGTTGTTATGAGTATATATATATATATATATATATATATATATATATATTTACATGTGTGTAGGTGTACATGTGTGCATGTGGTGTCTTACAAGGTTAATGTCGGGAATCATCCTTAATTTCTCCTCCATTTTGTTCATTGAGTCAGGGTCTCTGAATAAAAGGTGCTTGCCAATGACTGGTCTTTCCAGGCAGACTGCTCTAGGGACCTCCTGCCTCTGCCTTCCAAAGCTGGTGCTACAGGTGGATAGTTATACCCAACCAACAAGTACGTGGGTCCCAGGGATCCAAACTTTGGTCCTCATGCTTTCCTGGCAAGAGCTTAGCACCCACGTTCAAGCCAAAAGTGTAAAACCCCAGCATGGAGATTCCATTGATGTCTACTGCTTGGTTACACCATGAATCCAGGTGTAAGCATTTCATGGGGCATCTCTGTTGATTTGACTGAAACGCCCCTGCACCATTAAGGTGGGAACATTTCAATCCAAGTCATTTCTTCACCCTGGTTGCCATTATTTGAGAATTGATTTAATTTTGCAGAGGAAAATATTCAAATGTAGGAATTACATCTTCTCCTTCAGGGCAGCCTGCTTGGTGTTGTTCTAGAGGAGGAGGTGTATAAGTGTGTATACACATTTGGTGGGGAGTATGCACATCACAGAGGCCAGGGGAAGGTGTCAGGTGACTTGCACTATCACTCTCTGCCTTGTGTCCTTGAGACAAGGCCTCTGAGCCCAAAGCTCACCATTTCTGCTAAGTTGCTGGCCAGCAAGCTCACAAGATCAACCTGTCTTCCCTGCCTGCTATGCTAGAGGCACACATGGCTATGCCCAGCCTTTATGTGGGTGGCAAGGATATGAACTCAAGTCTTCATGCCTGCACAGTAAGTGCTCATATTCATTGAGTCATTTCCCCAGTTTCCCTGCTTGCTGTTTTCTTGACAATGGGTTTCATTTCACATGTGCCTTGTATATTATGGAACCAAACCCCCAGAGCACCCAAAGGAGACACAATGGCAAATACTGAAACACAGGGTTAAGCCCAAATATGACTGTACTTTAAAGATGCTGAATTTGGGGCTTCATTTAGGTTTGCGTTTATTTATATAGAATATGGAAGTTTTGTAGGGGTCACTGTGGTTCCTAGTGTCCCCAGAAGTCCGTGTGTCAGCCTGTGACATCATTGGGCAGTAGTGAGATCTTTTGAACATGGGGCCCAATAGTAGGACATTAGGGACATGTTTTTCAAGGAAATATCAGGACACAGACACCATGAAAGGACCAGCTTTGTCCTGCAAGTGCTCCTGTCATGGTACTTTACCTCACAACAACAGGCCAAACAACTATAGACTGGCTCCGAGGCCATGAGCCTAAGTAAACCCTTCCTTGTTTAAGTCAATTTTTCAGGCATTCTGTCGTAGTCACAGAAGCCAGCACTTGGGATCCTTTGTATGTCTGGGGTCCTGGGGGGCAGGAGGTGCCTAACTACCATCAGTGATGATGGAAAGGCAGGTTTCTCCTTTCCTACCTCCACTACAGGAGACCTGGACTTAACCAACTGGTTTCTAAGCTGAAGCCAATGAGCAGAGAGGTGCAGGGAAACAGGGTTTCAGGAGTCAGCAGGTTTGAGCCAATAGAAGCCTACTTTTTACCCCTGGGCAAAGTCAAGTTACTTGCTAGTAAACACTTGCCAATATGGTTTTAAGCATATACTGGAGGTTTGGTATCTTAGAGAATTTATAAATACCCCCACATTCCATTTTATTTTCCTTTTTTTGTTTTTGTTTTTATTTGTTTGGTTGGTTTTTGTTGTTTTGGTTTTGTTCTTTTTGAGACAGGATTTCTCTGTGTAGCCCTGACTGTCCTGGAACTCACTCTATAGCTGGTCTTGAACTCAGAGATTGGCCTGCCTCTGGGATTAAAGGCATGTACCACCACCTGATAGACCATGCCTATTTTCTTTCTAGCTACCTAGCTTCTCCAGTTCCTGCCCATCTCCTTCCTGTCCCTGCGGAGACTTCAAGAGTGCCTAGTGTCAGCCTAGCTGCCTAAATTCAAGCAGGGTCCATTTCTCTTATTTAATGGCCTGGGGCTAGGAACATTTAGCAGCTGGGACAATGCTTATCTAGCATGCAGAAGATACTGGGTTTGAGCCAGGTGTGGAGGTGCACAACTTTAATCCCAGTACTCAGGAGGGAGAGGCAGGTGGATCTGTGAGTTTGAGACCACCCTGGTCTGCAGAGTGAGTTCCAGGACAGCCAAGGCGACACAATGAAACCCTGTCTCAAATTAATTAATTAACTAATTAATTAATTAATTAATTAAAGTTGCTGGATTTGATCCTTAGCATTCCATAAACCAGTGTGGTGGTACATACCTGTAATCCCAGCACTTTGGAGACAGAAGCAGGCAGATGAAGGGTTTAAGACCATCCTCAGCTGAAGATCAAGTTCAAGGCCATCTTAGGATACATGAGATCCTGTCTCCAAACAGGGAGATAATGGGCCAGGAAGATAGCTGGGTCAGTAAAGTACTTTAATGTAAAAGCTGGGCATGACGTGAATGCTTGCCATCCCAGAACTGTGGAGGTGGGCAGGGATGCCCCAACACATGGGGCTTGCTGGCCAGCTAGATTAGCCTAATAGGTAAGCCCCAGGTCAATCTGGGGCTGTCTAGGGAGGGAGGGAGGGAGGGAGGGGGGGAGGGAGGGAGGGAAGGAAGGAGGGAGGAAGGGAAGGAGAGAGAAGATGAAAGCTTCCTTTAATAACAACCCCAAAGTTGTTTTCTGGTCTCAAGGCACTGTGCACCCACATGCACACACACACACACACACACACACACACACACACACACACACACACACACGGTAACTCAATGAATAAACCAAAGGCCTGAGAGTGCACCATGGAGGTGTCCTTCTTGAGTTTGTGTTTGCACCAATATGACATTTGTTTCCATACTTCTCTTCAGTCAACTCAAACAGATTGGGATATTGAGGTACTATCTGAACTAATAAAAAGACTGAATTATGCATCCTTTTCTAAAAGCCATTTTAATATTTTCCTTTTTTGTGAACTTCATTTAAATCAGAAATAATCTGGGGCTGTAGAGATGGATCAGAGGTTAAGAGTACTGGCTGCTCTTCCAGAGGTCCTGAGTTCAATTCCCAGCAACCACATGGTGGCTCACAACCATCCATTATGAGATCTGGTGCCCTCTTCTGGTGTGCAGATATACATGGAAGCAGAATGTTGTATACATAATAAATAAATAAAATCTTTTTTTTTTTTTTTTGGTTTTTTGAGACAGGACAGGGTTTCTCTGTGTATCTTTGGAGCCTATCCTGGCACTTGCTCTGGAGAGCAGGCTGGCCTCGAACTCACAGAGATCCGCCTGCCTCTGCCTCCTAAGGAAATCTTTTAAAAAATTAGAAATGATCTTATTTTACATATCAATCCCAGTTCCCTCTCCCTCCCATCCTCCCATGACCCCACTGACACCCCCATCCCATCTCCCATCCACTCTCCAGGGAGGATGAGGGCTTCCAAGAGGGATCATAAAAAGCTGTCAAGTCATTTGGGGCAAGGCCATGGCCCTCCCGAGTGTATCTAGGCTAAGAGACTGTCCCTCCATGGGAAATGGGCTCCCGAAGTCCGTTCATGCGCACCCATGCAAGTATGCCCTAGCAATAAGGATAGGACCCAGGACTTCACACAGGCTAGACAAGTGGTCCTCCACCTAATTCATTTAAGTCTGAGAATCATGTTTTGAAAGAAAAATGCTGGGTAATAACTCGGCCTAGGGGCCATGATGGGACAGAGTGAAGATCCCAGACACACAGGAGAGACAGGGAAATGAGGAGGGAAGAAACTGCACTAAAAGATGAAGCATGAACTCCACAGGCTTTGCTGTTTTGTAACCAGCTCAGTTGAGTTGGAGTCAGAATCCCCCCCCATCTTGAAAGCATGGAACTCCACGTATAACCAACCCATCTGTGGTGCTAAGGAAGGTTCATGTGAACAGGTGTTGGCTATTTGCATTTCAAGAGATGCTCAAAGATTGGTCTATCTCTAAAGGTTTTCGAGTAAACCTTTAGCATACAGCCTAAATATAATTCTTCCTAACTTACTTTACAGCTTAAGCAGGTACATGGCAACTCGATTATGCCAGTGTTTAGGACCACACTTAATGCAGATACTGGCTGGGGTTGGCTTGTAGAACTACAATTCATTTGGCTGGGGAGGAGCTGAGGATGACTGGCTGGACTATAACTCATCTGTGTCTGCAGATGCTGGGAGTGCTGCAACTGACCTGTCTCTGTGTGTTCATGATGTTGCTGTAGTTACTGCTCATGTGTCCCTCCATGTACCTGTCTTTCCCTGTCACTCATCATTTCCTCCTGAAAATTGCCAGTCTGTCAATATTTCCCTGGCTTTTTTTGTCTCAATTTTTTTTTTATTAGTTCAAATTAGGAACAATCTTGCTTCAGATGTCAATCCCTTCTCACTCTCCCTCCCCTCCCCCCCCAACATCCACTTGCCCCTAGCCATCCCCCCTCCACTCCCCAGGTAGGGTAAGGCCCTCAAAAGGGGCTCCCCAAAGTCTACTACATCATCCTTGGCCAGGCCTAGGCCCTTCCCCATGTGTCCAGGTCAAGAGAGCATCCCTTCACAAGGGATGGGCTCTCAAAATCCCTTCTTTTTTTTTTTTTTAAGACCTTACATATTTAATACAGTGCGTTACCCCTGTAATAATGGAAAAAAATTAAGTTCAACATTTCTAGACTAATATGGCTGTTAATTTTTGTACAATGCCAACTCAACACAGTAAACTGGGATACTTTTTTTCCAAAGTTGACAGCACAGCTAAAGTTTCCAAAAATTCAAATTATATATATATGACCAATAATGGCAGTATGTTGTGCATCAATAGCAGCAACAGCTTTTCCAGGTTCTGCAGTTATTTGAACAAAATTGTAGAGACATCCAGAACTCTCCATTTTAAAAAAAAAGTAAAAAACAAAATCCCAGAAAAACAGCACAGTTCTGTTACTCTTGTGGTACCTGGCACCATTTTTTTTAAATTAGCTTCTCAATCATCATCTGGGAGGAGACCATTCTGAGCAACATCATAAAAACAGTTCTGATAAAGCACGGTCACTACTGTGTATCATAAAGTAGGTCCACATATGAGTGAGTACATATCATGTTTGTCTTTTTGTGATTGATTTCCCTGGCTTTTTAACAAGCCTATCTTGTTTTTGTTTTTTGTTTTTTGTTTTTTCTCTCCACTTGCCTGTTTTGTAAGAAATGAAGAAAGCTTTGATATTAGTGCCTGTCAAAAGTGCACAGCATTGTAGCAAGAACCCAGAAGCTACAAGAATAAGCCAGAGGTTCAGACTTTCCTTGGGGTCAACCTCATGGGGCCTCTTGGAGAGAGCTTCACACCCATTTTGATCAGTCTGGTGAATACCTAGGGGGAAGATGGTGGGTCTGAGTGGAATCAACATGAGGGTGAGGAGACCATGGCAGAGCAATGACCAGAACCAGAGTTAGCATTGAACACCTTGCCCTTGACCACTTTCTGAGACAAGATACCCAACCTTAGTGAGTTCCTTGCAAAATGTAAAGGATTATGTTAGTATCTTGTTAAATGTGACGGTCTGTCAGAATTGGTAACTTGATAGGATTTAGAATCATAGAAGATAATCCTCTGAATGTGTTTGTGAGGGAGTTCCCAGAGGTTTAACTGGAAAGGGAAGAGCCACCCTGAATGTGGTTCACCCTGTCCCATGAGCTAGGTCCCTGGACTGCACAAAAAGGAGGAAGATAACTGAGCCCAGAATTTGTCTCTCTGCTTCCTGATTGGTTGTGGTCAGGAACCATGAACAGCTGCCTCATGCTCCTGCTGCCATGCTTTTCTTACTGTGATGGACTGTGAGCCAAAATAAACCCTATCTTCTTTCAGTTGCTTTAATCAGGTATTTTGTTACAGCATCAAGAAAAATAATTAGCACAGTGTCTGCTAATTCTGTATTGCTGAGATAACAAACTATGACCAATACAACTTACAAAAGAGATGGTTAGTTTGGGGCTGTCTTGGTTTGAGTTTCTATTGCTATGAAGAGATACCATGACCACAGCAATTCTTATAAAGGAAAACTTTTAATTGAGGCTGGCTTACAATTTCAGGGGTTTACTCCATTATCATCATGGCAGGAAGCATAGCAACATGCAAGCAGACGTGGTGCTGGACAGGTAGCTGAGAGTTCTACATCTTGAGCCATAGGAAGTAGCCTGAGCATGTAAGATCTCATAATCTGCTTCCACAGTGATACACTTCTTCCAACAAGGCCACATCTCCCTATGAGCCAACCATTCAAATTAAGGAGTTTATGGGGCTACACCTATTCAAACAACCACAGGGGGTTACATTTTCAGAGAACTGGAGTCCGTGGTAGCAGGCAGGCAGTCATGGTTCTAGAGCAGTAAGTGAAAGCTTATGAATTGACCCACAAGCATGAAGCAGAGAGAACTAACCAGGAATATTGTGGGCTTTTGATGCCTCAAAGCTTGCCCTAATAGCATACTTCCTCCAACAAATGTCATACCTCTTAAACCTACAGTGTCACCAACTAGGAATCCACGTATTCAGATGTTTTTGGATTGGGGATATCTCATCAAAATCAACACAAGACCCAGGTTAGCTGGCCCTGGAACTTCCAGGGATTTTCCTGGCTGTATCTCATCAAGCTTAAGCACTAGGAACACAGGGGTATGTTACCATGCCCAGCTTTAGAAGGCTCTAGGAATCTGAGCTCATAACATCATACCTGCCCTGACAGTGCTTTGACCCACTGAACCATCTTCTTAAGCCAAGAATTAATTTTAAAAATTAATAGTTAGGCATGGTGGCTCGTGCCTTTAATCCCAGCACTCAGGAGGCAGATGTAGATGGATCTCCAAGTTCAAGAAGGGCCAGCCTGGTCTACAGAGTGAGTTCTAGGAAAGCTGGGGCTATACAGAGAAACCTTATCTCAAAGGAGAAAGAAAGAAAGAAAGAAAGAACGAAAGAAGGGAGGGAGGGAGGGAGAGAGGGAGGGAGGGAGGGAGGGAGGGAGGGAGAGAGGGAAGAATTAAGGTACAGTTATCAAATGCTAGATCAACTGACATATTAAAACAGTGTGTAGGAGGAGGTTGGAGAGACGGCTCAGTGGTTAAGAGCGCTAGCTACTCTGCCCCTGGGTTTGGGCTCAAAACCACCTGTAACTCTAGTTCCAGGGCTTCTAACACCCTCTTCTGATTGCTGAGGGCACCAGGCATGAACTTGGTGCACATACATACATGACAGCAAAATACTCATACACATAAAATAAAATAAATCTAAAAAGTAACAATAATTTTAAAAACATTGTATATGAAAAATAGAGCCAAGCATCCTGACACACATCTGCAGTCCCAACACTCAGGCAGCTGTGAGTTCAAGGCCAGCCTGGTCTACATAGTAAGACCTGTCTATAAAATATGTATCTGTGTGTCCCTGTATGTCTGTATATGCCTAGATGTCTATGTATGACCATATGTATGTGTCTGTATGTTTTTGTATGTTACTGTGTGTCAGTCTGTACATGTCTATGTGTGGGTGCCTGTGTGCATGTTTCTGTATACTGTATGTGTATGTTCATCTATGTGTTTCTGTGTGTCTATTTATATGTATAATTGCGTGTCAGTCTGTATGTGTCTGTGTCTATGGGTGTATCTGTGTGTATGTGTGTCTGGGTGTCTATGTGTTTGCGTGCCTGTGTATGTCTGTGTGCCTATGTGTCTCCCTGTGTGTACATTCTATATAGTATAAAAACACGAAGCATTTTGAAAGTTCTCTTTATGTAAAAGAGGGAAATTTCATGCCTGTTGTTATATAAAATCACTTAATTGATTTTGCTCAAGTTTTATTATCTCAATAAACACCATGTTCCCAAATAAACAAACTGCCTCACATTTGTTGGAGAAGTCATGGGCTAGATGTTCAAAGAAAGCAGATAATCTAAAAGTCGATTCTAAGGAGGCAACTTCCCTTAGCAATCTGTTCTATGAAGTCAGTAGCAGACAAGACCCTTTGTGGCATAAACATTATTTACTTCTTTTGAACCACAAATCCAGGATTACCGCTCATGTTCTACAGGCAGCTTTTAAATTGAATTTACTAACTAAAAAGTCCAAACACGTGGGTGATAAGGTGAAATAAGAGCCGATGAGAGTTTCATCTCGTGGATTTAGAGATAAGTCCCAGAACAAGGCGCCTCTCACTCAAAGAAGGCTTAAGTGATGGGGAAAAGGCTCTGGCTGGCAGCTGGCGTCCTTGAGTCTGAATCTGTCCTCTTTGAGTCACAAATGGAGCCCCATTCTTAACTATCACCCCAGGAAGCCTCTGTCTGAGCCCTCCTCCTCTGCATGCAGCTTTGATTTGTTAACAGCTTAAACAGAATCAGAGTCTAGAGTCACAGTACCAACTCATCTATTTGAACACCTCCCTGACCCCTTCCTTCCCACTGCAGAGCCAATTTCTCCTATACATTCTAACCCCCAGCCCACTACCTATGCAGCCGAAAATGATCTTTTACTTTTCGTTCTCCTGCCTCTACTTCCTGAGTTCTGGGACAATAGGTGTGTACCCCAGCCCGTGATGGAAGCCAGGGCCTCATGAACAGTAAGCAAGCACTTTACCAACTGAGCCACATCCTCAGCTCACTACCCTTCCCAACACCCACCTGCCTTCTTAGGCCAAGGACCAGGTAGTCAACTATTGTCTCTCTGGGTCTGCAAAGCTCACATCTCTTCTACCTCCGTAGAAAAAACACAAGATAATTAATTTTAAAAATTAATAGTTAGGCATGGTGGCTCTTGCCTTTAATCCCAACACTCAGGAGGCAGATGTAGATGGTCTCTGAGTTCAAGACTGGCCAGCCTGGTCTACAGAGTGAGTTCTAGGAAAGCTAGACAATTCTCACAAGCTCACAATTCTCTTGAACATTATGTCCTTTCCCATCAGTCCCCCTACAGAGATCCTGGAGATTATCAGCACTCTCCATGTCTACTTCTTTTGTCACCTGCCAGTGAGTCCTCTGTGCCCCACTCCTCCTCCATGACCAGTCTCACTAGTGTTCCCTGTTATGTTTTTGTTTAAATTAGATATAAGGAAAAAGAGGACCGGCAAGATGAGACATATTAACCAATTTATGTGGGAAGGAAGGGGTCAGGGAGCCCAGCAGAGTAAGGAGACTAAGAGAGAAGAGAAACAGAGTTAATGGCTGACCGCCATGGCCGGTAGAGAGGCAGAGAAAGCGTGTAGATGGGAGAAGAGAGAGAGAAGAAGCAGAGAGAGAGCGAAGCAGGGAAGTTGCAACTTTTAAAGGGAAGACTGCACATATGCACTGAGGTTCCACACATGCCCAGAGTCCTCACGCAGGCTGTAAATGCGTGGTGGGTGACATGGTGATGGCACGTCCCTGTGCGTGCCCTGACTGTTGTAGGGGGTAGAGTCTGTCTCTTAAAGAGGTAGAGCCGATCGGCATTAGAGCCTGAACCTTTCATTCCCCACAGTGGCCTCCTCACTGGTAGGTGCAATATTTATTTTTCTCAAGCCCAATGGAGTGTGCATGCTGTTGATCACACTTGCTTTTTAAAACACAATATTCTCTTTATATGAACCATATTCTCTAAGTGCTACCATCCCTGTTTCCTGTGGACTCTGTGTGTGCATACACATATGCATGTTTGAGGACATATAGGTACAAGTATGTGGGAGGGTGCACATGTGTGGCCATGAGTGCAGAAATCAAAAGTTTCTGTCACATGTCTTCCTTGATCACTCTTTACTTTTATTTACTCTCATTGAACCCCGTGAAAGGTTCAGGCATTATGCTGGCCCACCCCTGTTACCTGGCGGAATCCACTCAGGCAGTACTTTGGTCAGCCCAGGGTTCCATGGGAACTAAGTCCGCATGCAGGTGTAGAGGACCCCTTTAAAAGAAAGGCCCCTGCCCACTAATGCTCTCTTCTCCTCTTCTCTTCTTCCACCTACATGCTCTCTCTGCCCCTCTTCTCTCCTCTCCTCTCTGCCTCTTCTCTTACGCTCGCTCTGCCTCTCTATGGCAACCCACCATGGCAGTCAGCCATTAACCCTGTTCCTCTTCTGTTTTAGTCTCTCTACTCTGCCAGACCTATAGTAAACTGGTTAATATGTCTGATAGTCTCATGTCTTGTCTTGTGCCTCTTCTTCATTTCTAATTTAAGCAAAAGAATAACACCCGGAGCTCACTGACTTGGCTAGTCTAACTAGCCGGTATCTCTCTTCACCACCATCTCCCCGGAGCACTGGCATTCCAGGCAGGATGCAGACCCATCCAGCTTTTGTGGGATACGAACTCTGGTCTCCAAGCTTTCAGGGCAAATATCTCATCAGCCCCCTCTCCAACTCTAGCCTTTGAAGCTTCCTTCTCTACTCCATTTCAGTCTAGTTTGAGGGGCTAGATTTTTCTACATGCACCTTCCAGTTGACATTCTAATTACATTCACCCTGAGCTTGTTTCTCTTCTCCACACATATTCTTTTCCATATTCCCATTGATGCTCTAGTCATACTGATCATATCTGTCTCAGGCAGGTTTTTTATCCTCCAAACATGAACTTTCTGTCCTGTGAAAGCCCTCTGGGGGAGACTAGAGGTAAAAATGATGATGGTTCCAGGAATGCAAAGAATGCTTGTGTGACTTTCCCTGGGGAGATGTTGAAGGGACCAGCACCCTGTGCCCCCCTCCCTGGCATTTTGACAGCCATGACAGGCTAACATGTGCTTGCCTGACCTTGCTGGGCCTGCCCTGGTCACTAGGAGTTTAGATGCCCTCCCTCGTGGCAAGAAACCAATCAGATGTTAGCTGGTGGCACTATGCTTTATGGCTCTGGGTGTGCTTTATGGACAAGTGCACAACAGTGACATGCAGAACATAGCAACCACCCTGGGAGGGCCTATGGGTCATAACAACCAATTGACCAATCAACACAGGGCAGGTCGTCCAAGCCTGGAAGTGCACCAATCCTGAGACTGTTGCATACCCCTAGACACTCCCCTTACGCTGCCCTCTAAGATCCCTGTCTCGTGGTTTCTCGGGGTCTTTTCTCCAGCCATCCGCCACGGTGAATGGATGAAGGGCCCAAGCTAATGGGGTTAGCTTGTTAAACAACTGCAATAAAAGACTCTCTGCTTTTGTATCAAAATGGGCCTCTTGGTGATTTGGGGGTTCAGAATTTGGGCACAATGTGAGCAAAAATCTATTCATCCTAGATAGGACACCAATGGCAGATCAAAGACACCATTCCATCAGAGTCTAGCTTGATAAGCCAGTGAGCTTACTGTGTTGTTTACAGACAGAAACATCACTAGCAAGCCCACCCCACATGACTCAGGAAAGCCGCATCCCTGGGGCTCTCCACATGACTTGCAAACAGCTCCTCTGAGAGTCTCCTCTTCCGGGCTCTTGTTTACTGCTTCTATAACCTTGGGGCTCAACTTTGTTGCTCTCTGAGCCTCCTGAGCCTTCCAAGTTTCATGAGCCTTCCCGCTCCCTCCAGGACAGAAATAGCTACATAACAGATTCTCAACCCAGTCCCCATTCTTGCTTTTGAAGCAGCTGGCTTCCTGGGAGATGCTACTAAATGAACCAAACAGGAAGAATTACAACCTGGAGAGCCCCAGGAGATCAGACTGGCTCTAGCATTGAGAGGAATGGGTGGGATGATGGTTCTAGAAGGCCCAAGACAACCTATAGAAGGATCAGGGACACTGGAACATGACCTTGTAACAGGTTGTGCTCACCCATCAGCCTGAAGGGCACAAGCTTTCCACAGAGATTCTCTGTAGCCATGAAATTTAGTCCCTCCAAAACCTCCAGAGATTTCTTGTAATCCAGTCTCAGAGGGGTAAACCTCAAGAGGAAGTCAGTCAGCTTCCTATAATGTTTCCTGTTAATTAAAACACCAGGTGAAGAATACAAAAGCAAGGAAGTCCTATTTATACCTTGGGCATGGTTTGCAGTTCGTAAAAGCCACCCTGACAGAGACATCCGCTCTTCCATTCCATTCTTAGTGGTATTTGCTCTCTACCCAGTAGCTTTAGCAAGAGGGGACAACCAAAATGTGTGTTCAATGTGACAGTTCCTCAAATGAGTCACAAATGTGTCTTGTATTTATCACTGAGGTGCTCTGGCAAATACTTCTTCTCCTGAGAGTCTCGGAAGTATTCGACACTGGTGTGCTCTGTGAATAACCAACAAGAACGATGCAGAATGCCTTGTTGTTCAATAGCCCAAGACAGTGATATTGCTATGACTTACAGAAACAGCTTGCTAAAGGGCTAGAGACACTCAACCCCGCTGCTGTGCAGCTTCTCACAGCCCCTTCCCTCCCAGTCCTGCCCAGGTCGAACAGAAAGTAGAAGCAAATGTTCCTTCTAGAAATTCAGAGTTCAGGTGTTTCCAGGAGTTGGCAATTGCACAGTAACACACTAATTCTAGAGTGTGGCGATCTGAATGGGGAAAGGCTGAAATGGAAGGCAAGCAGTGGAAAGGCCATTGAAAACTGGGACCACCTGGGAACTCCTGAGGGTGGACTGTGACACAGCTTCCCTCTTCCTTCTGGTAAAAGTCTATGCCCCATCCTCTCACAGGCCAAAGTCAGAATGTCTCATTAGAATATGTTGGCTTTTAAATTCAGAGAGTTATTTACTGTCTCCAAGATCACCCCCAGGCAGCTCCGATTCAGTACAATGTTACATCCACACATCACACTGAAACAAAGGTGAAAATTGCCTTCACCCTTTCTGACCTCAGTGCTCCCAGACACCATCTGAAGAAAGACAAGAGATAATGACAATTTCAAATGAGAGAACAATTCCCCAAAATAAATCTGTATTTTGTAGTGCCACCTGTCTGCCATAGAAATATTATTTTTCACTAAAGAAGCTTGAATCACCTTTAAAAGGATTGCTTGTTTTTTACACACCCCCAAGAATGGAGGTTCCTGGCTGGAATGATTGCTCAATGAGTTAAATGCCAGGTAGGGAGGCATGCTTGTAATTCACCCACTGGGGAAGCAAGGACTGGAGGATTCCTGAGGCCTGCTGGCCAGCCTGCCTAGCTGAATCAGCAACCTGCAGGCAGGAATATTGCAAACATCTGGACAAGGAGACAGGGTTGTTACATACAAATAAACAAAAAGGCAGAGTTTATGGTTTACAGCTGAATAAAAGAGACAGGCTTAGCTAATCATGGTAGGAGCAGTCTCTGTAGGGGAATGGCTAAGCATCCAGGAAAGAAAGCTATGGTGGACATCTTCTGCACACAAGCAACACTTGGACTCAATCCCCAGAGGAGGGCTTTGCCATCCCCTAAGCCTCCCCCTAGGTGAGCAGTGGAAAGCTTTGGCATTCCTCCATGAGTCCAAGGCTCTGGAGTCTTTCATATGGGCAGCTCATGTCAACATACACTTATTCACTCAAGACTTGACTGAGTTGGGGCTTTTTCTGCTCCCCGCAGGTACGGCCATGTCAAGGACCCAATGCCTCAGACTCATGGAAATAAATGGTAAAGTACCCTAGGTGAGGCTCAGAGGGATGGCAAAGCCTTTCTCTGGTCCAAGTGCAAATGTTGACAGTGTGTGCAAGTACAAGTATTTATGAACAATTGATCATTGTGTGCAAAAGCCAGCAAGTGCAGTTTCCTCCTCCCGGATGTTTACTGCTTACCCTCTGAGGGCTGCTACATCAACTAGATAGCCCCTCCTCCTTCTCTTTACTAAATAAACTCAATGAGGTCCTGGGCTATTTCTTAGTTGATGTGACTCCATCAGAGTGCACAACCCACCCAACCCCAGCTTTTCTGTACAAGTGTCTGCCCTTTCTTCATTCCTTCAACTCATAATCCCAATCAGTACAAATTCCTGGACTTGGAAATTTTTACAGCAGTTTCATAACTGGTTACATGGAGACAGGTCTTAGGTCACTCTGCTTCTAGAACTCTCTGTCACCACAAGGATCCATTCAAAAAGTGTTTTTCCAGAGATCCAGTGTGTATAATGCAGATCTTCTGGCTAACATGTTGAGATCATAGAATTTCTGAGTGGAGCAATGACCTGGGCATGCCTTAGCCAATTGAGATACCCCTTAGCAATAACCATCTAAGTAAATAAGAAGTAACTCAGAGTCTCTGGTAAAAAGCAAGAGCTGGGTAAAAAGGAGCTGCATTTGTTTCTTTTTGTGGTGCACAAGAACAAGAGCCACTGCCTCAAAGGTCAAAGCATATTAACAGATGCAGATTTCTAAATAGATAAAAGCAGATGGCCACTTGAGGAAAACCAGTCACACCAAGAGAATGTTCCGTTCAGAGAAGACTGAGTTCTTACGACATCCAAGAGAAACTGAAATATGACATAAAGAACATGTGGATACTATTTATGAAGAGGCTATTTACAAACCAGACTCTGGAAAAACACCAAATATAATAGTTCTGATTTGTGTGTGTTTGTGGACATGAGTGCATGTTACACATGTGTGGAGGTCACACATCAACATCAGCTGTTGCTCTTTAGGCACCATTTGCCTTGTTTTTTGAGACAGGAGCTCTTGCTGGTGTAGAATTCAACAAGTAGGCTAGGCTAGTTGGTCAGAAAATGCCAGAGATCCTCCTGTCTCTGCTGCCCCACCACTGAGATGGAAAGCATGTGTCACCACTCTGTATTTCTCTTTATATGGGTTCTAGATGTTACCCTGAAAATGGATGTTAGGGTTAAAGGAAATGTTAAAGTTAAAACACCAAAGAACAATGAGGAAAGTAAAGAAAGGAGCCTGAAGTTGGCTATAAGAAAAGGAAGAATGGAACTCTGAAAAAAACAACAAAGTCAGTCTTTGAAGACTTAAGTTGGCTCCCACAATGCCCCTGCCCACCCCGAAGAAGCATATGCAAGGCACTGCTGACCTTTCACATAGTCTTATATTTGATGCATACAAGTGCAAAAAACTGAATTGTGGGTAAGGATGGCTTCAAAAAAGGCCTTTATATATTTGCAGAAAGGAGGGTACCCTCAGCCTCCCCATAGACAAGGAGCTAAATATGAGGCAACCAAAAAAGACTGCAGCTACATTATGGAAGCTGTGGTAGGAATTAGCTCCCCATAGGTAGAAAAGATAAGGGTCCATGGTGAACTATGAGCTGATCACATAAACATGAGAGCACAGATTAATGAATGGCTAGTAGACCCTACCAAAACCAAGTGCTAACAGACCTAGCCAAGGTCAGAGGCTGGCAAACCAAGGCCTGGGGAACATGCACAGATCATGTTACCCTCCATTGGCTTGGTTGGTGATTTGCCCAAAGAATTAGCCAGTCCCAGTAGAAATGACCTCAGTCTTTGTTCTGTTTCTGTCATAGGTCGTATAAAATGCTGTGAAAGCCAAGTGATGATCACACATGCCTTTAATCCCAGCACTCAGGAGGCAAGGGCAGGTGGATCTCTGAGTTCCAGGCCAGCCTGGTCTACAAAGAGAGTTCCAAGATAGCCAAGGCTATATAGAAACACCCTGCCTCAAAAAAACAAAGATACTGGGCTAGCATCTCAACAGAACCCTTTGGGGATTCCACTCACTATGGAAATCTTGTTTTTCTGCTCTTTTCTTAATAAACTCGCTCTCTCGTGCTCACTCCACCTATGTCTGCATCTTCATTCCTCATTGATGTGAGACAAGGATCCATACTTTGGGTTGACTTTTGGTGACCACTGATTATCTTGCAATTTGGTCTCTGGATCATGACCATCTGAACCAAGAGGAGACCCATGGTTCTCAAATACCCACATCATGGGGATCAAATTCAGAACCTGGTGCTGGCAAGGCAAATGCTTTACTGACTGAGCCATACCTCCAGCCCCAGTAGCTCTAAGCGTTTTTGCTTCTCTAGTTATTTCAACTAATACTTGAGTGGCTGTGATAATTACAGATGCTTCATCTACTTCTGAACAAATAAGAGAATTGTGTTTCCCTGTCCCCTGGGAACTTAGAAGGAGTAATGTGACCTATTTTAGCCAATCAGTTGTGAAAGTTAATAAATCATTCCCAGATGGAAGATTCCAGAGGCAGTGCACATTTCTCTATACTCTGTTGTTCTCCTTCAACAAGCACCACAAACACACAACTGGGCTTTCTTCCCACGAGCTTCCCGATGGAGAATGCCCCCTGCCGTCTCTGCCTCACCATTCTCACTAGCAAACCACGTGTTCATACAGACCACCCCCTCTTTGTAATTGTGTTGCTGATTACATTTAATTTTGACAAATTAATATGGTTAACATTTTAAATTAAAAACGCATTAACATACCTACAAATTACTAATTTCAATGCAAAATCAGCCATCAACCACTTTGGGTATTCTGACATTACTTATATCGAAATGCATTAATCAGTAATTGGAAATTGTTTACAATGTGCACAATAATTTTCTATGTTTATTAGTGTACATTAATTGTGACATTTTCATTCATGCATATGATGTACTTTGATCACATTCACCTGTAACTTTCTCTCATTCCCTCCCTTTCCCCTGGATCCCCTTCCTTTCCTTACTGGCCCTTCCATTTTTGAGTCTTTTTTCCCCCAGAGGCCATGTATAAAAAATGATAGTTGTCTTTCTGATTCTAGCTTAGTTGGCTCATCATATCTCTGTCTACAGCCATTTTCCTGCAAATGATGTGATTTCATTCCTTTTTTGTACATGCATATACATTTATGTGTACGAGTACACATATGTGTAGTGGTGTGTATGCTTGTGTGTGTGTGTGTGTGTGTGTGTGTCTGTATGCAAGCATGTGAAGGCCCCAGAATGATCTCTGCTGTCATTCCTCGGGCATAGTCCATCTTTTTTTTTTTAGGATTTACTTGTTTGTTCCTTTTTAAGTTTGGGTTTTGGTTTTTTGGTTTGCTGCTGCTGTTTTTGAAACGGAGTCTCTCACTGTCTTGTAGCTCACCAAGTAGGCAAGGATGGCTGGCTAACTAGCCCCAGGGGCTCACCTATCTAGTGCTAGAATTACCTGCTCTGCCACCACACCTGGTTTTAGCATGTGAATTCTGGGAACCATGCTCAGATCTTCATGACTGCAAGGGAAGTACTTTGTTAACCGAGCTCTCTCACCAGTCTCGTTTTCGTCTTCATTGTCCATGACTATTATTCCATTGGCAGCAGACTAGTTCTTATGACCACCTGCATTTCCTGAACTCTTAGCTTGCAGGGTCTTTTCCTCTCCCACATTCACATAGCAATGCCTTCTGATAAGACACAGTCCCAGCTGTCTTCTCCAAATGCAGGCCTGAATCAGCACTTTATCCCGGAAAGTCACTAGAAACCATTATATCCTACACGCTAACTTAATGCTGTGTCTGGTTGAAGTCATCTCACCCCTGGAACAGACGAACCTATCCAGAACCATGTATTCTCATCATCTGACCCAGCACCTAGCACTATGACTATGCTTAATAAATGTCCATTGGTAGAATGTATGAATAATTTCAAGAATGAGTGAATCAAAATATTGAGACCGAGAAGTCTTATGTCCAAGGATCATATAAGAACTCAGGTCTTATTTCTACTGTTCACCAAATGGTATAAAATGACCACTCAATGGGTTGAATATTATGTATGAATGTCTTTGTTTTTCTTTCTTTCAGGGTGGTGGCTGTGTCTCATGTAAGCCAAGCTAACCTTAAACTCCTTATATTGACAGAGAATGAAATCCTTCTCTACCTCATTAGAGCTGAGATTCCAGGCTTGAGTGACTATTCTCGACTTACATGACACTGAGGAATTGAACCCATGACTTCCTGCACATGAGGCAAGGACTTTGCCAACTAAGCCACATCCCAGCCCTTTATTTTTCTTCTTACATCCATGTTTACTTCTGCAGAGGAAAAAAATGAGCTGTGAGAAAGTTGTTACTTAGGCTCTTTGGGTTTTGCATATTAACTATGAATTCCAGGACAGCCTTGGAGCTTGTTCAGTGTGATGACAATGGGTCAGCCCTCTTTTTTTTTTTCTTTTTTTTTTTTTTTTTTTTAAATAAGAAAATAAACCCACAGATTGAGCTCTCTGTCCTTAAGCAATCCTTATACTGAAAAACAGCCAGGCAATATTTCAAATTACAGGCAAAAATAGTCAAGTAGCCTTTTGAAATTGAGCCAAAGAACAAAATCCTATTGTAACTATATGAAACAGAGATTCCAGAAACAGCACATGGCTGACTCACTTAACAAAAATGGCACCGGTCATTCTCGTCACTGCTGTTCTCATCAAGCAGCTGGCTTGCTGGCATTCTCTTCCCTGCCTCTTAAGGTCAAAGTTAAGGCCACGAATGGTGCTGGTCCCATCATGCAACACATTCAGACACTAGGCTAGCGTTTCAGCCTGGCTGTTGAAGACACGGGAAAGGGGCAAGATCTCAGTTCTTATCTGCATCATGAGACTGTTTGTTCAGTAAGCCTTCCTGGGCATGCTTCCCCATTCACGTTGCTTAGTGACACAACATGACCTTCTCTCTTTCCAATAAAATATATTAAAAAGAAAAAAAAAAGGTAACACTAGGTCAAACTTCCCCAGTGTCTCAGGAAATGAGAAAGCTCAAGCAAAACAACATAAGCTCTCACAAGGACAAGATGAGCTTGTCTACTCCTGGTGGGTCTTTCAGAAGTGGTGGGTGGACATGGGTTCAGTTGCACATTTTACAAAATTCTTAGGCTAAATATAACAGCTGTGCCAACAAACTCTAGTTACATCTATTTTCAGTGAAGTGGCTAGCCAGCCCTCTGGCCTGCTCCTTTGGGAGGGTGAATGGAGAAAAGGAGATGCTGTACAAGATGAACTTGGGCATTCTGATTCAGCCAAGGTGGAGAACTCCAGTCAGGTGGATGGCAGGGTCACAGGTACTCAGGACCATGAATCACATCCAAGAGACAAATGCTAAGCACCCCACACACACACCACCCCCACCCCCGCACCCCCCCAACCCCAGAGATGGAGCTTATTCACACCAGGGTGCTCTGAACCCTACCAGGTGCCATTCTCACCCCAGACATGGAGATGAAGACTGCAGCCGAGCGTGGAGAACAAATGGCATGGTTACTCTTCATGGGGGCTCAGATGGCAGCTGTGAATACTTTACAGATGTGCTGAGACCCTGAGCAGTCCCAGAGTCTAACACAGCAGGACTGGAGTCAGATGCTCTGGCTGGCCCTCTCACTACACATCCCTTTAGCAGGATATCAGCCCGTGAAACCTGAAAGAGCCAAGAGTGACTGCCTGGGTCCTCCCTCTCCCCTTCCAATAGTGGTTTGGACAACAAAGTCAGTGGCTTGGATGCCTTTCAGGAAGAGAAGCATGCAGTTTCAAGAACCTGTTTTCAAAATACAGATGCCCTCCTCTCACATTGGAGCTATGGTCCTAGAAAGCCATCGTAAGTTGAAAATATCCAAATCAGAAAAGTGTTTAAAGGCTGGGGAGCTGGCTCGGTCAGTAAAGTGTACGAATTAAATAGGTTGAGGGAAAAAGGAGCATGAAAACTCCAATGAACCTTGATGACCAGAGTCAGTTTTTATTTGTCGGAGAGGTGGTGCCTCAAGACCTACCAGCACTGCACGGAATGCACCATCCAAAGGGTGAGCACAGAGACTGAAAGGAAGGGGATAGGGTGGGGCAATGGTTTCTGGAGACCCACAGACTGTTTTTCTGGATAAACTGCTTTTTAGAACTGCAAGGTGGGAGATAACTCCAACTGCCTGTTCTTGCAGCTCTGGGGCATGTAGTGGAGGTTAGCTCCTTCTGGGAATTCCAGAACCTTAAGTTTACTTTAGGGATTGGTTTTATGTTTGCCCTAAAAGCATTCATTCATATCCCAGCACCCAAGTAAAGAAGCTAGACACATGCTTGTCACCTCCGTGCTGGGGAAACAAGGACAAGCACTGGGGTTTGCTGACCAGCCACTCTAGCCTCCTGGGTGAGCTAAATGCCAGTGAAAGAACTTGTCTCAAAAAAAATAAATAAATAAACAAATAAACAGCTTTTGAGGAAGGACAATGAGGCTGCCTTCTGACAGCTGCATGCATGTGCGCTCTTGTACAGATACATACATACACACACACACACACACACACACACACACACACACACTCCAGTACACCAGAATCCACGCACAGTTTCTAGAATACATAACACTTTCTCAACATTGTAAAGTCAAAGAGTCATAAGCCAAGCCATCATCCGGCCAGAACCATCCATATCTTACTCAGTATCTTGGTTTGCAGCACCCCATGTTAGGAAACTGTTGATTCGAAAAACCACAGCTCTGAAATCAAAGGAAATATAAGATAGTTTATCAGGAGCCCAAATGAGAGTGATCATGGCCTGGGAATTCAGATTTAGGTTCCATGTTCTAATGTGGAAGCAGTTTCGTGGAGTTGTTATAGCAACAGAATAAAGAAAGCTATAAATCAAGGAAATTTTCAAATACATTGATTGAAACATTAATTGGCAGTTACAGCAGGGAGAGGAATCTCAGCTACACCGTGCAGATGCTATCTGAGGGCACCCTTGGCACCCTCCACTGGTGGTGAAGAGCGATTTGGGTTTGTTTTTTTTGGGGGGGGTTAATTGTTTATTTGTATACAACATTCTGCTTCCATGTATATCTGCACACCAGAAGAGAGCACCAGATCTTATAACAGATGGTTGTGAGCCACCATGTGGTTGCTGGGAATTGAACTCAGGACCTCTGGAAGAGCAGTCGGTGCTCTTAACCACTGAGCTGTCTCTCCAGCCCCAAAGAGCAATTTGTTAATACATGCCAAAGTTTTTTTAGCTGTTTATTGGGATGGTAGTCTGACTCAGAGGTGGGTCTGAGTAATTAGCTTCCAAACCTGACCACATTCTAACCACCCCAGTCGTTGAAGTCTAATTTAAAATTGCTCTTTGTAGACACAGCTTCTTTTCAGGAGTTTCCTGGTCACAGAGATTAAGGCTCAAAACATGGCCCATAGGGCTGAGGACATCCCCACTTAAAATACATGAAGTCAGGTATTCCATCCTTAGTACCCCATAAGGCCAGTCACACATGCCTGTGATCCCAACAGTCAGGTGGTGCAGGCAGAAACCTCCAAAGTCCAAGATTATTCTGGACTGAATATTGGGTTTGAGGCTGTTACTGAACTTGGAGTCACAGCCTTTGCCACAAGACAGGTCTGCCCCCCCCTTTTTAATAAGTGAGTTAAAAGTGTCAAATTAATACTAGAAAACAGGAAAGGAGATTTATTCAATGTGGTCACATTGGGAAGAGGACAAAGCTATAGTGTCCCCCCACCCCATCCTGAAATTCCTGGGAAAAATTCCCATTTCTTTGAAGACCGTTGTTTCAGTTCAATGTCAGATTGAGACACAAGTGTCTCTTTAGAGTATATTCATTTCTGCTAGGCCTGTTCTGAGACCAGCTTACTGCTTGCGCTCTCTCTCTCTCTCTCTCTCTCTCTCTCTCTCTCTCTCTCTCTCTCTCTCTCTGTTTCTGTCTCTCTCTCTCTGTCCCTCCCTCCCTCCCTCCCTCTCTCTCCCCACTTCCACCTCCCTCAGAGAGTTAGATCCTGACATTGGTTTTGTTTTCGGACATTTATCTGCTGTATTAGTTGCTCACTGTGCTGTCTTCATCTGGAGGGGCATTCTGTCCCACAGTTTCCTAACAACAAAAGACCGTATAGTATGAGTCAACAGGAACTACAGGCAAATTGTTTTACAGACCTCTTGGCTTGCACTGCTGCTGCAAAGTGTGTTCTTCACCTTCAAATCTCCACCTCTCTCAACGTTGTTAACATCATTGTAACATTTACTTGCAGACCAATCAACCCCACAGGAAGGCTGGAACTGTATCTCTGTAATGGTGCACTTGCTTGTCATGCAGGGGGTCCAAGCTGTGAATCCCCAGGAGAGGGAGGA
Source organism: Cricetulus griseus (assembly GCF_003668045.3). Lineage (NCBI taxonomy): Eukaryota > Metazoa > Chordata > Mammalia > Rodentia > Cricetidae > Cricetulus > Cricetulus griseus. Next base: position 205,408,006 of record NC_048596.1, read on the forward strand.
AGAAGAAGGGGAGGGAGATGGAGGGGGAAGGGAGAGAGAAAAGGGGAGGGAAGGAGGGAAGGAGGGAGGGAGGGAGGGAGGGAGAGAGAGAGAGAGGGAGGGAGAGAGAGAGAGATCTGTCACACAGTTATATCTTATTTTATTGTTTACCTCAGCTCTCAAGTGTACCAATGGGCATAGCAAACAGCCTTTCCTCCCAACAGGAAAGCCTATGCGGCATATGAGCCCACATATAGCAACTGCTGGGCTGTTACGTAGAATTCCCATTTAGGTTTCTGGTAAGGAAGTCTTGGGCAGATAGCTAGTGTTCTGAAGCAATTTGCAAAAGAATTTCTCTGTTCAGAATTTCCCTGCTTTTGTAAATAAAAGCTTTCTTACACTCTCCAAACCATTTCATCATTAGGGCGATCCTCTGTCACCTCTCTTACTCTTAAAGTGGCCCCAATCCCCACACTTTGTTCAAGGCTTTTACGAAGTAAGCAGCTAATCTAACTGAGGCACATTGAAAGTGTGTTTGTAATGTATGAAGGGACCATTCAAAAGAATAAATTCTCGAACTAAAAGTGTCAAGCTCCTAGTAAAATAAGATGGATTTCTTTTTCTTCCATAAATCCACAGCACAATTCAATTCCATCATTAAATGTCTGGTGCCGAATACTGAGATCCACAGTGCTCTTCTCAAATAGAATACATTGGTCTAATTCCTCTACTTAGAATGATTTAGCTCACTACAGATGTCCCAGGTGGGCTATGGGTGTGATCAGAGATTCACAGCAAATTGGCTGTATGGTGCCCTGGGATGGACACACTCTGCATGTGGATTATTTAACTGAGAGAAGGGACAGAACTGAACATTAGCATAATAACCTTTAGAGCTGAAAAGCCTCAATTCAAACAATGGTTCATTGTTTCACAGATAACAAATGCAGGTGTGCAAATGTGCTAGAGGTCATAGGACATCTCTGAGTGCAACTTTGCGGGGGGGGGGGGGGAGGATGCTGAGTGGGGCGCACCTGGACTGGGAGGGGTAAGCTAAGGCTACCTCTCTCAGTGCATCATTCCCCAGTCATTCAGAGTAGAGCCCTGGGCCACCATTCACAGGCAAGGCGTTTAATCAACAAACTATTGAAAGAAGCAGGTGTTTCCATACACTAGGCTTAGTGCGGTAATCAAATAAAACTTAGAATAGTACTTTGGGCTACATACTTCATTATTGAATATTATAGTAATTAAGAGCAAAAGTGAGGAATTCATGCAAACGAATTGAATTAGGTCCGCATTGGTACTGTTGTACCAGGAAGAAGTGGCTCTGACTGCTAGTGACAGAATCTGAAGTCACAGAAAAATGACAGACAGACATTAGAGGATGGAGATTTGGTTCCATTGTTAGAGTATGTCCCTAGTGCACATGAAGACCTGGACTCCATTCCCAACACTTCATAAAACAGGCATGATTGGTTCATGCTAGTAACCACAGCCCTTTGGAAGTATAGTCAGGAGGACCAGGAGTTCAAAGTCATCTTTAACTACATAGGAAGTTTGATGCCAGTCTGGGTTACAAGAATTCCCTCTCTTGTGCAGCCATAGCTGATAGGATTGGCAAAGTCATAAAGCCAGCACAGCTGCTTGACAAAGATCCAGAAAAGCTGAGCCACATGATGGCTGCCATGTCACTTTTTGGTTTTGCATACTCGGGGAAATTATAATATTTGCACAACTTGGGGTTATTGGATTGATGTGAAATTTCTTATGAATCATTTATGCTTTCTCCCAGGGTTCTGCTTCTAAGCTTCCCCAGAAAAGTCCTGAGCATACTACCCCTCCCACTCTCAGGAAGATACCCTTATCTATGTGAAGGTCTTCTTTATGTCTTGGAGGTTGTGACACACATAAAGAAGTCAGAGGTCTCTTTATGAGGCTATGAGATATTCTTAAACCATCTGCCCCTACACTTACTCAGGAACAAGAATATTAAAACAAAATAAACTTACAAAGGTCAACAAGATTAGATGGACTAGAGAGGAGTTGGCCATAGATCAAATTGCCTCTTCCTAATTACACTCAGGCAAGTATGTGCCACATACAGCAACAAGTTAGATTAGCTGGAGTTACCTCTGCCGTACACATAAGCAAGCAAAGAATGATGTGGAAAGATGTTAAAAGAATGAGGTGTCAGGACCTCCCTTTCTTAGAAAAGTGAACTCATGCTGAACCACTATGGTGTCATATGACCAAAGAACAAAAGAATGGCAGGATTAGACATAGAAACAAACTCTACAAATATATAAAATATAAACATTGTATTATGTCAGAAATTGAGTAATAATTGCATCATCTTTGGTCTGAAGATTTTCTTGGGCACTCTGACCATCAAGAGTTAATAATATATTGCTCAAGACATGGCAATGTCTCTGGGCTGGCTTGGAGATTTTCTTTCTGCCTAACATCCTTGAAGCTGCAAAACCTGGCAGCCTGAGGATGGGCTGTCCTATACCTCCTGATACTTAAAAATCGAGTTATGGGGTTGATGAGTAAAATTGATTCTGAAGGATAACTCTGTTTATCAATGATGACTAAACTTGAGGAAAAAGTGATTGTGAAAGATAACGCCGTTCTGTCACAGTTTAGCAATGATGACTAAACTTATGACCCCAGGTGTGCAAGAAAAAAGTCAAACACATGTCCGGAAACAAAAATGATATGATCTGTGTTTTAGAACATCATGAATCTACCCCTGCATACTGAATTCTGTACAAATAAAGAAGCACTCTGGTTGCTAGTCAGTCAGGCTGCAAGACTCTCACCACCACTATACCTGGATCACTCCTTGCCTCCTCTCTGGAACCTGTCAACCACTGGGGCAGGTTCCCAGCACCTCTCAATAATAACAATACTAATAAAAAGCTTTCTGAGTTCTTGAAGAATGGCCCTAAGCTCTGCCTGCCCTGTGCCGGGCATGGTGAGCTCCTGTTAACCCAGCTAAACTCTGCATCTACCTCTGCCTCCTGTGCTACCATCTTCTATCTTGGTAACCACTCAGTGTCAGTCAGCTGGCATCTAGGATACCACCGTCTGCAACTTGTCCCTCAATTGGGTACCACCACAGACAGGAGATGCTATTCTTTCCTCCCTGGGGTTAAAGTCATCATGCAGTAAGAGGAAGAGAATAATCATAGAGATTCTAAACAACATGAGAACCCAAGTTCAATCCCCACAACCCATTAAACAAGCAATAGTGGCATACTGATGGGGATCCCTGGGTCAAGCAACTAAGCTTACTCCCCAAAACTGCAAGCTGGTGAAATACTGTCCTGAAAAAAACAAAGTGGCAGTTCCTGAGGAATGACACTCCATCCAGGCTGACCTCTGGTGTACACACTCACATACACTCACACAAATACACACATACTCATAGATTCACACAAATACATATATTCTCATAGACTCACACAAATACATACATACTCATAGACTCACACAAACATACATATTCATAGACTCACACAAATACATACATACTCATAGACTCACACAAATACATACATACTCACAGACTCACACAAATACATATATCCTCAAGTACACAAGAATCTACAAAGCCAAACAACTCAACTTCATGATTATGGAGGACTAAATGTTACAGTGCCAAACTATCTTGGGCCATTTTTCATCCCTAAGGCCATCCATTGCCACTTTTGTGTCTGGTTTAACATCCTTGTGAGTATAAAACCTTTAAAATGTGTTCCCAGGTGATCACTACCTTCTACCAATCCAAGAGCTAAGGGTGTCACCAGACAGCATCTACAAGCATCCTTTCCCTGCTTTGAACAAGTGGTGATAGTACCTACAAGCTTACTTACCCTGCTTTGCATACTTGGCACCCACCAATGCATTTGGTAAATGCTATGAGTTATAATTTTGTTTATTCTGCAACTAACAAAATCTTATGTAACTACTGCCACAGTAGATCACATCCTTTGAGGCAAACCTGAATCAATGTCCCTGAGCCATGGTCATTCATACTGGCTCTAGAATAAATGCTCTCTTATTCCCTGTGAGGTAAGAGCTGTATTTGGAGTTGACAGTCCCTGGGTCCACTCCTTCCTTAGATTGCGGCCGCGGTGGGGTGGGGGTGGGGGTGGGGGCTTTGAATATTCTATTTGGAGGTTGGCTTCAAGCCCAGACCTTTGCATGCCTGTTAAACACACTTATTTTGCAAGTGACACATGGGTGACTGTCTGATATCTGCAGAAAGGAAGGCATGGGGATATCTGTTTAGGATTAAAATGTCTGTTGTACCCACTGGGCTCCACCTTCCCAGCATGGTCTCTGAAGCAGATAAGAAAAACCAGGAAGCCAGAGAGACATGGACATAGAGGAGGGGAGTGAGGGTGGATTTACTTTGAAATATGGAATGTAAGGACCAAATCTTCAGGGTGACATTGCCACCTTACATGGTTGAGCAACAAGGGGCTCAGAGGAGAGAGAGTTCTGGGAACCTGGATTGAAGGGTTGATGCCTGTCTTAGTTAAGATTCCTATTGCTGTGATAAAACACTATGACCAATAGCAAGCTGGGGAAGAAGGGGCTTATTTGGCTTACATTTCCATCATGGAAAGAATCCAGGACAGGAACTCACAAGGGGATAGAAACTTGGAGGCAGAAAATACCTTATAGCAGGATCTTATGCAGGCATTTTCTCAATTGAGGCTCCCTCCTCTGACTCTAGTTTGAATCAAGTTAACATAAAAACTAGCCAGGACGATACCCTTGAAAAACAACCCAGGGGCATGAGGACTGGGAAGTCAAAGAAGCGTGGAAGGGAGAACTTTTTATTGAAGGGCAAAGATGGAGAAATACCCATGGAAGGGGGAGAGAAGGAAGGAAAACACACACATAGCAGATGAGACAGGAATATAGATATGCTGGTGGGGAAAAGACAGAAGGAAACGGTCCAGCCATCGTATCTTTGTGGACTGGACATGGCAGGATTTACAGCCTGCTCATGAAGCCATTACAGGCTCTCAGAGTCACCTTTTCTACTGAGGATGTTGCATCCACAGAAAGAGAAGCTGGAAATATCCATTTCCTCTCTTTTTCCCTCTGATCTCACAAGAGCTGAGCCAGTGTAGGGGGAGGGAGGGTAATGAGTCAAAGTCCATTTGGAGGAAGATTAACTCTCCCAATACCCATAGACGAGGCCAATGGGGGAAGTCAGTTGATAGAGCACTGGCATCATGCACAAAGCTCTGGATTCCCTGCACAATGCCACATACACTAGGTATGCTGATACACTGATGTAATCCCAGTACTTGACAAGTGGAGGTAAGAGAATCAAGTTCAAGGTCATCCTTGCTACACAGTGATGAATTCAATGTAACTTGTAATACATGAAATCCTATTTAAACAACACTACAGCTGTTGGCAAAAAGAAAAAGAAGAGGGGCTATAACCTTGAACAAAGCTAAATGTTTTGGCTAGTGTTCTGAATTAAATGTACTAATTGGTGGTTAGAAGACCTTTCATTACCAGAAGGTGAATGTGGTCATCTAGAAGCAAGAGACTAATTAGTGGAGCAAAGGAGCAAGTCAGACAAAAATAAAAATGCTTAATAATTACACCCCAGGGTTAGATGCCTGCAACCCCATAGCTACAAAGGGACAAAGATATTAAGAATAATGTCCTTATCTTAGGTGAGCATGAATGTTCTTGTTGTCTGGGAATTGCAGCTGAAATATAACTGAAATATAAAATACCCTTACCCTGAAAGAGAGCTGGCTCCAGTGGCAGGTGCACTCTTCTCTGATACTGTCAGCCAGCCACTTTCCTCCCATGCACACTAGCAAAAACTCCATTGGAACTGGGAATTGAGTATAGATGCTCATGTTCCCTCCAACTAGTAAGCACAGGAACAACATTCCTAGCGCTTTAAAATATTAGAAACTCACTAGCCCCACTGTATAAAGATAAATATTTCTGCCAAGCCGCCCAAGCCCTGCTGCCACATGGGTGCCCAAAATAACACACAGAGACTTATATTAGGTACAATGCTGCTGGGCAATGACTAGTATTTCTTATCTGCTAGCTCAGTCTTATTATCAACCATAACTACTAATCTATATATTTTATAAGAACTTATCTTGAGGATGCCAGCCTTATGTGTCCTCTCTTGCCAGCAATCACATGGCGACTACAGAGAAGAGAGGAGGAAGAGAGCAGTTTCCTGCTTGTCCCTGTTTATATTCCTGCCTGGATGACAAGACTTCTCTTTACTACATTTCTCAGAATCCTCCTTGACTCCTAGTCCCACCTAACTTGCTTCCCTATTGGCCAACAGTACTTTATTCAACAACCAATAAGATAAACATATACACAGAAGGACCTCCCCCATCACCACAGAGCTCAGAATTCAGAAACAGGAGTGATTCTCTGCTCAGTGTGGTAGGAGGCTGTGTATGCACCTGAAGGTCTGGGTCTTTATTCGACTTCACCAAATAGAACTCTGTTCCCCACAGTGAGTTTAAGGGTAGCCTGGGACTACATGAGACCCTGTCTCCAAAAGAAAACAAACAACAACAATGAATGAATGAATTAAAAAGTTACAGTATGGGTTAGAACAATGATCAGTCTGACCACTAGCCACTCTCACCCTCTGAGAGTGTTTTCCTTTGCAAAGATCCTTTTGTACAATGCCCACCTTCAGTCACAAGTGTCCTGCTTTGTTGGGAGCCATAAGTTAAGGGGCCATCCAGAGCAGTGGAAAATTACAGGCTCTTAAAGGACTTGCCACCTGGCAACTGCCACCACTGGCTGTTCTATTCCGGGAAGAGATAAGCAGCTCCGAGGACAAGAAACATAGGAGGTTTTCAGGCAACAGACATTCTTTAGATAGCCGCTTGCGCAAAACACCAGATGTACTAACTCCCTGCTCCCTCCTCACCTCCTCCTCCATGTCCCCGAGGCCCATCCCAGGAGCCCCACCGCCAGCGGTCGCTGCATGCTTGCTCCCCCCTCCCTCCTCACTCCCTCCTTGCCACACCTGTATAAGCTTTACTGCTCTTTCAATAAAATGAGACCGTGACAAAAACTTATGCTCGCATGGTCTCCTTTTCTCCCGCCCATGATTCTTTTCAGGCAGTACCTCTTCAGACTCTGAATAACTGGACCTGCTGGACAGGTCACTGCTTTACTTGTAATAAACTCTACCTTTCTACTATGCTATAGTCTGTGTGTCTCCTACTAATTCTTTCAATGGAGAGCAGGAAGCCCAGGAGCCAATGGTAGATCAGCCAAGACCCCAGCCTTGGCAGGACTGAGGCTCCTACCTTTCTGCTGCCTGTCAGAGCCAAACGCATCCCTCACCACTTCATCCTCTCCACCTTCACACCAGCACAGAGAGTCTGCTCAAATCCCTCTTGCATTTCAAATCTCTTTCCAAGAAGAACCCTCTAAACCATCTTCTGATTGGATCTGACCCAACACAGATAACCTCCTTGTCTTAAGTTCAGGTCTACTATCTGACATTGTAACCTGGAAAGAATGAAGATGTCCTAAAGAGACACTGTATCTTCCCTTTGGGTAGCAGACTGTGGAAACAAGGGATCCCAAGAAATTGGAATTTCCCCAGGAATCTCATGTTGGGAGAAGGAAAATCTCATGTTGGAAGCCTGATACCATCCAGAGAAAGAACTTGTCTTCCAGGAAAATATTTCACAGAGTTTTGACAATTTACATCACCTTTCAGAACAGACTGAAACCAAGACAATGATGGATTCAACAATGGGCAAGACCACACCTTCACCAGTACTGCTAAGTGATGCATACTTCCTGCCCTCTATTTAGACCTGAAATTAGGACCTGAAAGGTAGGATTAGTGTATCACTGGACCTCTGTTCTTCTTCCTGGGTGATTATTAGTAGCAAGTTGAGAAGTCATCATACACGGTATTTTAGATGTTCTAGTGTGGATTCTAGTGTTTGTGTAAATGAATAATTACCTAGAGTCCCAGTCCCCAGAAGCTAACTGAATTGAAGTATATTGATGTGTAAGAACAAAAGTAACCATTAAACCTGTGGAGCAGATAAAGATCCCATCATCACACAAACTAATGGTGTAACTGGACAATTTTTCCCCCACCACACCCTTGGGTGTTGGCAATGTCTGGAGGCATTCAATATTGTCATACCTACAGATTCTACTAGAATTCACTGGGAAGAGGACAGGAGTGCTATTTAGCCTTCTGTCAGGACCAGACACACACACCCAACAAGAAATCACCTGCTCTGAAATGTCAAGGATAAGGAAGCCTCATGGATATATTGGAATATTTTTTCTACAAAGGTCAATCAGATGAGAACTGGGTCAAAGTAGAGATTAAAAATAAAACCAAGAGTCAGGCAGTGGTGGCATGCTCCTTTAATTCCAGGAGGCAGAGGCAGGCAGAGCTCCGTGAGTTCAAGGCCAGCCTGGTCTACAGAGTGAGTTACAGAACAGGCTCCAAAGCAACACAAAGAAACCCTGTCTCAAAAGACCAAAATAAATAAATACCCAAAGTAGGGGACTGGAATGGGGGTGGGGATCTGGGGGGAGTTGAGAAAGGACTGAATATAGTCAAAGTGCTCAAAGAACTAATAAAATTTTAATTAAAAAATAAAATAAATCTTTAAAAAATTATGAATGCTAAAAATTAAAATAAACAAGAGGTGAAGAGCTGTAGCTCAGTTAGTAAAGTGTTTACCTAGCATGCATGAAGTCCTGAGTTCTATCCCAAGAACTTCATAAAACCACCATAGTAGCACACACATATAATTCCGGCACTCAGGAGGATCAGAAGTTCAAAATCACCCTTGTCTACACAGTAAATTCAAGGCCAGCATGAACTACATTAAATCCTACTTCAACAAATAAACCACCAAACAAAAATCATACACCTTGTGCATAGTACCACTTCATATGGTTTTAGTGATGAAAAGGATACTAGCCTTCCCACAGCAGTAAGCTACCTCACAAGCCGCTAATGTATGCAAATCACATGCAAAGTATGTGCATTCTCCTAGTTATCAGCCCAGCACCTCTGAATTTTCCTGCTTTCATCGGCCAGTCCAAGGCCCAGAGGTCCCTGTCCTCAAGTCAGCTCTCACACTGAAAGACAGTTGTGTAGGCTGCAACACAGAAACCATCCTGGCTGTGACCAGGTTTCTTAAGTGAGCTGCACATGTTCCAAGGGTAGAGCCTGTGTCTCTGTCCACCACTCCCCAACCCCCCCAAAAAAACAAAAAACAAAAAAAACAAAACTGACCAGACCTTAGCACTGACTGGGTCATACACACAGGCTGCCATTCTCAAATGCAGCTTTGGCCTGACCAGTGTTCTTGGCTCTAAGAAGTCCTGCCAAGTAGTGAGTCTTTTCATGTCCCCTTTCCCCCTCCCCCCACCATTTCTGGGCACAAGCAAAGAGCATTTTCATGCTGCTGGGATGAGGAAGGTTAAATGGCTCACCTCTCAGTTTTAGAGAAGTAGACCTGAGAAACCCGCCCCTCCCCTTCTGCTGGTTGAGGGTGTTGGCTTTGTTTTCTAGTGTCATGATTATATTTCATTTTCAAGATGTGCTTTTCACTCACAACCACATTCACTCTGACCTCCCTAAATCCCTTCTCAGAGGCTCACTGCTCATTTTCCCTGAGCCAGATGGTCCCCAGTCACAGTCAAGTACCACACAGAAGCCAGATGCCTCTAAGGACCATTCTTCCAGCCCAAGTGACTGTGTTCTCATAAATCTGCTGGTCTTTCACCCAGTCCCTTCCATGACCAGGGAAAATCATCACATCTGCTTCCCTTTCCAACTGCAGGATCTGTTGGGGGGGTGTTTGGGGAGTGAGAAAGGCTTAGGAACCAGACTGGGATATGGCTGGGTCACTAAAGTAAAAGCATGAGAACATGAGTCTGGATCACCAGTGCCACTTACAGTGAGATGCTACAAGTCTCTAAGCCCAGTATTGGGGAGAAAACAATGGGAGGATTTCAAAGCTATCTGGCCAGCTGACCTAGCCAAATCAGTGAGCTCCAGGTTCAGTGAGTGATCTTGTGGTAGTCTGAATGCTATTGGCCCCCATAGAGAATGGCACTATTAGGAGGTATGGCTTTGTTGGAGTAGATATGGCCTTGTTGTAAGAAGTATGTCACTCACTGTGGGAGTGGACTTTGAGGTGTCTTTTGCTTAAGCTTTGCTCAGTGTGACACTCAGTTGACTTACTTCCTGTAAGATGGAGGACTCTCAGCTACCACTCCAGCAACATACCTGCCTGCATGCTGCCATGCTCCTCACCATGATGATAATGGGCTGAACCTCTGAAACTGTAAGCGAGTCACCCCAATTAAATGTTTTCTTTGGAAGGGTAACTGTGGTCATGGTGTCTCTTCACAGCGATAGAAACCCTAGCTAAAACAGACCCTATCTCAAAAAATAAATTAAGGAAGACTTCTGAAATCAACCCCTGGCTTACACAAACACACACACACACACACACACACACACACACACACACACACACACACACACTTGTCTCTACCTCTTTAGTGCTGGGATCACAGGCATGTACGACTACATCCAGCTTATGTGGTGTTGAGAATCAACCCTGCACCTTGTGTATAAAAGTACTATGTTCCCAACTGAGCTCTGCCCCGACAAAATACTGCCTTCTCCCAACCCACCCAGTACTGGGGATTGAACCCAGAGCCTCACACATTCTCCACAAGCACTCTACCCATCATATCTGTAGCCTTCCTGTTTTTATCCAAAACACCAAACTAACGGATACTTTGATTTAAATGTTTCTCCACAAAGTCCATACATTTCAAATAACAACCCTTATGTTCTTATGTTAACGGTCTTTGAAGGCAAGAGCCACAGGGAGGTCTTAAAGAGTTGGATGAAATCACGAAGGTGGGGCACCAGGATGGTACTGGTGGCTTTATACAAAGAGGAAAGACTCAAGATGGCACACTGTCTGCTTTGATACCTCCACCTTATGACAATACAGCACCAGGCCTTTGCCCAGTGACAAGCAGATGTCAGCCCAAATTTACTGACATCCCAGACTTCAGAATGGAGGGCAGGGGAACTAGAAATTTCCCAGTCTCTTGGGAAAGCAATTCGAATACTTGACAAAACAAGCATTCCATGAGTTACACCATGTACTCTGTTCCCTGCAGGTCAGGAACCGCTATGTACCCATAGTGGCAGCCTGGCCTTTAATAGCTGATCAAGGCAAGAGCATTGGAAATGGTTTTGCATGGTCCCTCCCTTCATAGGAAGACACTAGTGAGGAATGAGCTGTTTTGAATGGGAGTAAATTCCCAGCCCTGAAGTACTCGGTGACTTACCTTCCAAAATCAACACTGCTGCCCAATCCATCTTCACACCTTGCTCACCCTACTGTTGCCCTTCAACATAGTACAGACAAGTACTTCTGGGGCCACGAGTCAGGATGCTGAGAGACGGGCACAGTCCTTCTAATTAATTAAGGTGGCTCATGTCAATGAAGGTAGAGACATATTCTTTCAGCTTTATGCAGAAATACCCCGTGACTGCCCGCTCTCTGTACTCTATGAATCATACTGGGAGTAAGTGATTTAAAGTCCTCCTGGATTGTACCCAGGAGGGTCTGTCGATATGGCTGGCTATCAATTGCTGCTTTATATCAATGCTAATGGAAGGAAATGCGATATGAAATCCTGGTCTGGGGGAAAATAAAAGAGCCGTGTCCATTGATTAAATTTACCTGAAAGCCTGACATATTTGTTGACCAAAGGTCGTATTTCTGAATGAGTCATGTGCCTTAAAGAAGCTGCCAGTAAAATGAGGGTGCACTTCAGACAATGCTGAAAACATTTGTTCCCTTCAGTTAACATCTGTGGTGTCAGGTACTGGGAACCTCAAAAACTCTACACCTCCTCAGTCATTACCACGGGACTGTATAGATCCTACCTGCTCAAGACCCAACCCACTGTGCTTAGATCCTAGAGCACAGAAAGTATGAAAGTGAAGTAATCCAATGCCCATGGTCTTCAGGTAAGAGGTCCTTTCAATAACCTTGATGCTGTTGCCAGTAGCAACAAACTATGCAACTCTGAAAAGCCAGATTTATCATCTCTGCCTCTGGAGGTTCAGAACTAGAAACAGGACCCCAAGACTAGCTTCCCTCTGAGGACCTAGGAGAAAAGTCTCTCCCCTTTCTGGCTTTGAAAGGTCACCAGTATCTCTGAGTCTTGTCTGCCCTAACTTCATCTTTATACTAGTGGCCAGTGCCTTCTTTCTCATCCACATCTAGTCTAGCTTTGTTCAGGAGCCCTGTTGATTGCATGAGACCCATCCACACTACCTGAACCACACCTCCTTTCTGAACCCTAAAGTGCCTAAGGGATCCATAGACTGCTTAGAGTCTTATAAGATAAAAGATACAGGAGGTGTGGATCAAATCAGTCATCTTGAGAACACTATTCTTTAATCTACAATGCTGTCAAAAGAGAACATCATGGGGCTTGGTTAGTAAAGTGTTCTCTATACAAACTTGAACAAATATGAGGACTTAACTTTGATCCCCAGGACCTGTACAGAAAAGGACCAGCATGGTGGTACACACTTGTAATCCCTGCACTGGGTTCACTGGGTTCCCTGGCTGGCCAGCCTACCTGAATCGGTGAGTTCTAGACCAGTTAGAGGCCCTAACCAAAACAGAAGGTAGAGCAGGGCACTCATGCACAGCTTTAAACTTGGTACTTGGCAGGGGGGGTCGCCGTGAGCAGAGGCAGGCAGATCTCTGGAGGTCAGCCAGGGATGCATAGTGAGACCCTGTGTGGTGGTTTGAAAGAAAATGACCTGGAGTTGGACTTTCCATTGGGCTGCCAGCTCACAAATAGTGACACAGATGGAGACTTACTAATTATGAAAGCTTGTCCCACTAGCTCTTATAACTTAAATTAACCCATATTTTTATTCATCTACATTTTGCCATGTGGCTTTTACCTCCCTCCCATTCTGTGTCTTACTTGTTCTACACCTCAATGGCATTTCCTGTGTGCCTCAATTATTTCTTCTTCCTCTCTTCTGCCCAGCTATTGGCTGTTCTTTTGTTTGTTTGTTTTTTGTTTTGTTTTTTTGAGACAGGATTTCTCTGTGTAACAGCCCTATCGGTCCTGGAACTCACTCTGTAGACCAGGATATCCTGGAACTCACAGAGATCCACCTGTCTCTGCCTCTCGATTTCTGGGATTAAAGGGGTGTGCACCACTGCTCAGCTTATTCAACTTTTTATTACACTAATAACAGCAGCACATCTTCACATAGTGCACAAATAATCCACAACAATGTCCCCCAAAGGAAGGGGCACTATTGGGAGGTGTGGCCTTGTTGGAGTAGGTAAGGCCTTATTGGAGGAAGTATGTCACTGTGGGGTTAGGCTTTGAGATCTCCTGTGCTCAAGCTATGCTCAGTGTCATGGTTCACTTCTTGTTGCCTGATGATCAAGATGTAGAACTCTTAGTTCCTTCTCTAGCAATATGCCTGCATGCCACCATGTTTATTGCCATGATGATAATGGACTAAACCTCTGAACTATAAGCCAGCCCCAATTAAATGTTTTCCTATATAAGAGTTGCTGTGGTCATGGTATTTCTTCACAGCAATTGAAACCCTAACAAAGACACCCTGTCTCAAAAAACAAAAAAAAAAGAAAGAAAAGAAAAAAAATAAAGAAAGCGGACAGTGCCTGAGGACTGGTGCCCAAGGTTGATCTCTGACCTTGACACTCATGTACACCTACCAACACATGTTTGCCTACATAGACACAAACACAAAGGCATGAACCACTAGGACTATCTGTCAGTCTCTGCAAAGGGTGGCTGTAAGTACTCAGCACGTGGGCACAGATTGGGCTGCATCTGAGTGTATATGCCATTTGAAAGTTCTAGAGGATTCCATCAAACCAGTTAGAAATCAATGTAATTGAAATTCTAGAGGGAGAAGCAGGAAATCAAACATAGGAGTTAGAGACAGAAAGAACCAGAGCACTACTTGCAGGAGTACTGTAGAGCAGAGCCTTGCTTTCCACTGCAGACCTTATGGTGCTTTGGACAGAGCTGCCTGGGTAAGTGTCTGGTGGCCTGGTTTATACTACAAAGGACTCCAGCATACATTGGTGTTCAGTAAGTATTTGTGAGTGTGGGAATGAAGGTTAACCATTATTTGTGAGTGTGTGAATAAAGGATAACCATTTATTCTGCTGAAGGCCTAAGTGAATTTTCTTACAACAAAGATTAGGAAGCTCTAGGAGAGAATGTACCTCCATCACAAGAGGCCACTTAATCCAAAATTATTGCATACAGAATCCAGGCCTCGTGTGAGCAGACTTTCTGGTTTTTGTTTATAAAGACACCCCAAATCTAGATTTCCATATGAGACCACCAAAAGTGTCTACATCTTTTCTCCTTTCATTGTTGTTGTTTTAAGACAGTGTCTCATGTAACCGAGTCTGGTCTGGAACTTGCTATGTAGCCGAGGCTGACCTTGAATTTCTTATTCTCCTGCCTCTACCTCCCAAATGCTAGGATCACAAGCCCAAGCCACCATGTCCAGCCTTGTTTCATTCCATTTTGTTTGTTTTAAAAGCAAGGCCTTATGTTTCATTAGCTACAGAGCCTCCTGCCTCATATACTGGTATCAAGGTGTGCACATGGAACCTGAAGTTTTCTCCAATTATGTGAAGCAGCATTCAGGCCAACAGAAGTGTTTATGTCATATTCTTCCCAAGACCCCCATTTTTGCTGTTCCTCCTCTTTAACTTTCCATGTTCCCGAAGCTACAAAAAGACTGTCACCCTTCAACTGTATCTTCCAAGAAATAAAACACAGGAGGGAAGTGTGCTGTCAAGGCACCTGAACCTTTACACACACACACACACACACACACACACACACACACACACACACACACACGAATATCCATGTTAGTCTTTTCCTTAATTTTTTCAATTAAAAAGAATGACAAATTGGAATAGACAGGTCTACAATGAGACCCAGGCACTCAGAATGCAGACCCTTATTTGTGAGGCCCAAGGTATTGCTGATCAAGCAGGGTCTCAGGATGGAAGTCTCTAGAACTCCACTTGTGTCTTCCACATTCAAAGCACTAACAACAAAGCAGTATAATAGGCCACCACATTCATGACTGGTATACAACTCAGTGGCTGTGGGAATGTTTAGCCAAACATACATTCTTCAGTTCCTGAAATTCTGATGACAAAATTTTGCCAGCCCTTCACTTTCCACTCCTGCAGGCTCTCAGCTTTGCAGAACTCCAGAGATCTCACACCTCAATTCAGACCAACTTCCAGGTTAAAGTTCCAACTTTACTATCAAATCTTAGGTCACCAAAGATGAGCCCACAACCATTCCTGGGTGTCTTCCAAATCTGTATATAGAATAAAGGGAACTCTTGGGGCTGGTTATAAAATCACTGCAGGTCTCCTGATGTGGCATCTCCACTATCGTGGCTGGCTTTTCCTGGGGCCATGTGACAAAGCCTCTATTCCCAAAGTGCTGAAGATGGACCAAAGAACCAAGTCCACCCAAGTCTAGCTTCATGGCCTGCTGAGCTCACTGGGCTGACCAACAGGAACAGGTGGCTCAAAGGCAACTGCATGAGCATGATGCTGTCCTAAGCATGAGTGATGATCCACAAAGGCTGCCTCTCCAGAGCTTGTGAAGTGAGTCTTCTCTCCCTGACCACTGTTTTCTGGCCTTTATAGCCTGGGGGAGGAGCCTATTAATCTTGTAACTTCTGGGGCTTTCTACACATTTTTTTTCCATTTCAGGAGCTTCCCCAGTTTCAGAAGTTCCTCCCTCCAGAAGGGAATGCTTGAATTCTGGAGAAACTGCTACTAGAAGCTATTATAATGGCCTTTCTGGGTCCTGGGCCCTGCTTCTTCAGGTGTGACTTGCTGGCTTCTATAATACCCAGCAGCAAGAGGGGTGCAAAGACCCAAGGAAAATAAGCACAGAATCCACTTGCTCAGAATTCCCACTTGATCAGGCCCACAGAAAGCAGCTTTTAGAGTAAAGCTTGTGTCAGGCACACCCAAGCCATTGGACTTCGAGATAAAGCAACATCTGTACAGTTAAAAAGAGTTTCTCTCACAGGGCAGTGTGGCACAGGCCTTTAGTCCCACTCTCAGGAGAAAGAGGCAGGCAAATCTCTGTGAGTTCAAGGCCACCCTGGTTTACCAATGAGTGAGTTCCAGGACAAAAAAAAAAAAGTTTCTCTGGTTACCTCTGGAAGAATGCTGAGGGAGCTGTTCTAAGTCACAGATGAACTCAGAAATGTCTTGCTCTTTCACTCTTCCAATAAATGATTCATGGGATGCATTTGAAGGAACTGGGTGCATTTTTTTGAACTTGAGCTTCTGATTTCTGAACACTCTTTAAAGATCAGAAATAGCTACATGGAGCCAAAAGAAGTTCAGAATGCCCTGTGTCTGCTATGCTTCTTTCAGAAAAACTCACTGATCAAGGAACATATTCATTAAGGTGCTAGATAAAACACAAGTGTTGCTGGGTGGAGGTGGTGCATGCCTGTAGTCCCAGCACTCAGGAGGAAGAGGCAGGCAGATCTCTGGGAGTTCGAGGCCAGCCTGATCTACAAGAGCTAGTTCCAGGCCTCTAAAGCCACAGAGAAACCCTGTCTCGAAAAACAAAACAAAACAAAACAAAACACCACAAGCATTCAGGCTTAAGGGTTATTATAAAAAGCAATGAAGGATGATTGTTCAAAGAATTTTCCTGCACATTTCTGGAAAAAAACATAAATTCTTTCATGTTTTTTCTTTATTTTTGAGATAGTCCAAGCTGGCATCAAATTTACTATGTAGCCCAGGCTGGTTACTTTGTAGCCCAACCTGTTTACTCTGTAGCCCAGGCTGGTCCTGGACTCAGATACTACTATTCTTAACCATCTAGTGCTGGGGTTACAGCTGAACCACCACACTCAGGATGGTTGTATGTCTACTTTTATCCAGGATTGTTTTTGTGACTAAAACTTTACCTTCCTGAGCTGGAGGCTATAGCTCCCTTGGTAGAGTAATTGCCTGGCATGCCTGAAGCCTTAGATTCTACCCCCAGCAGTATATAACTGGGCATGATAGTGCATACCTGTAATCCCAGCACTCAAGAGATAGGGGTAGGAGGATCCGAATTTCAGGGTCATCCTTGCCTACATGGCAAGTTTGAGGCCATCTTGGGGTATGCCCCCAATTAAAAAGATAATTATAATCCCCTACAGTTAAAAAAAAAATCTAGCCAATGACAGTTATGAAAACCTGAGAGAGTATAGAAAACAGCAAAGAACCACGGAGTGAGGTGTTTGAGTTACATTTGTGCTCCAGTGGCTGGAGGTTGCTTCCTTTTTTATATGAGGCAGGGGCGGGGGTGGGGGGGGTGCTGGTGTAAAGGTGGAACCAGTGTCCAGGAACCAAGTGTGATTTGTTTGAAGTGTTCTACTCGGAAGGGTGCTGGCCAAAGAGTGTTATCCTGAGGTGTGCTACCTGAGCGGTTCTATACTGAGGAGTGCTGTACCGAGGGTACTATGTGTACCTCATGCTGAGGGGGCTTCACCACCCGGCACAGGCTTCTCTACCTGCCATTGCCAATGTCTGGCACATAGTGAGGACTGCAGGGAATGGATGCACTGAGTCCCAGTTGGCTAAGGAACAGAGCAAAGTTTGTTTTGTATAGAGAAGGTATACAAATGCCCAACATGAATAAAAGCATTCCATAAGTTCCCACAGCTAGCATCTGGGGAAGGAGAGAGTATTTGAAATGCAAGCCCCATCAGGCAGTAGAGGCACACCCCTTAAATCTCAGCACTCAGAAGGCAGAGGCAGATGCAGATCTCAATTAAGGAGGCCAGCCTGGTCTACAGACTGAGTTCTAGGACATCAAAGGCTACAAAAAACAAACAAAAAATGAAAACAAAAAACAAAAAACCTCTGTCTTGGCGGGGAGGGTAACAAGAAAAGAAATACAAGTTCCATGTTGCAGAGCAGCTATTCAACCTTACACAACAGACTCAATATCCTCAAGTCCCCTGGGACTTGTGCTTATTTGTCAAGTGTCACAATAATGACTGGCCCATAGTATGGTTAAAGTTTAGAATAAAATATCATACAAGTGGCCTGGCCTGGGGCTGAATGGCACTTCCCAAGGGTTTCCTCCTTAACCAGGCCTACCTGCCAGCCTTTATCCTTTTCCTTCCATTAATATCTCCCAAGTGAGCCAAGTAGGAAGAAAAAAAAAAGCTTAACAACTGGAAACATTTCTTCTCATTTTAAAGTATGTTCCACAGTGATTTAGCAACATTTGCTGATGAGAGGATCAGAACCAGATGGCTAGAATCTGCAAAAGGAATCTATTCTGAACTGCAAAGAGTTCCTATCTATTGGGATGGCTCAGTGAGGCACTAGCCATACAAGCCAGAAAACCCAGGCTCCTCCGCTGGAATCCAGGTAATAGTAAATGGATAGTACCCAGTCCATAAAGTTGTCTTCTAGGCAGGTGTTGGTGGTACATGCCTTTAATCCCAGCATGCAGGAGGCAGAGGCAAGTGGATCTCTGTGAGTTTGAAGCCAGCCTGGTCTACAGAGCGAGTTCCAGGACAGGCTCCAAAGCAATACAGAGAAACCCCGTCTCGATAAACAAAACAAAACAGAACAAAACAAAAAAAGTTGTCTTCTAGTTTCTATATGTGCACAGTGGCACATGCATACCACACTTGAGTACCTCTCTCTCTCTCTCTCTCTCTCTCTCTCTCTCTCTCTCTCTTTCTCTCTCTCTCTCTCTCACACACACACACACACACAAAGTAAAGTTGGTTTTTTTGTTTTTGTTTTTGAAGTATCTGTATTATGAAGAGTTTAGAAATTTGCATTCAGCTTTTCACAGACAGGTCACTGTTCAGGGAAAATCTTTTAGTTGCATGGATATGACAGAGCATCCCACTGTCAGTCCTGGTGCCTTTGCCCTGAGTGATGAAGCATTTTACATTGAGATGACTATTTGAAAGCTGGGCATGGTGGTGTACCTGCACATCTGCAATCTCAGCACTTGAGAGTTAGAAGCAAGAGGAGTTAAGGCCAGCTTTGATTGCAAATCAAGTGTGAAGCCACCCTGGGGTCCCTGATGCTCTGTCTCAATAATAACAACAACAATAAAAGAAAAAAAGAAAACAAAGCAGGCTGGCCGGACAGTGGTGGCACCAGCCTTTAATCCCAGCACTGGGAAGGCAGAGGCAGGCAGATCTCTGAGTTCCAGGCCAGCCTGGTTAAAAGAAATATAATAATAATAACGATGACATGACAGCAATAGAGTTGGAGAAATGGCTCAGCAGTTAAGAACTCATTCTGGGGCTGGAGAGATGGCTCAGCGGTTAAGAGCACTGGCTGCTCTTCCAGAGGTCCTGAGTTCAATTCCCAACAACCACATGGTGGCACACAACCATGCGACCTGGTGCCCTCTTCTGACCTGGGCAGAGTACTGTATACATAATAAATAAATAAATAAATAAATAAATATTAAAAAAAGAACTCATTCTCCTCTTACAGAGGACCTGAGTCCAGTGTTCAGCACCAATGTCAGGTAACTTACCACTGCCTGTAACTGTAGCTCCAGGGGATCCAATATCTCTGACCTCTGCCTACACACTCAATATATATACTACATACACATAATTTAAAACAATAAATCTCTGAAAATACATACTTAGGTGAAATTTAAAACATAATTTGAAGAACTTTTTTAAAAATTTAAATGGCACAAAATTAGACATAGTTCTGGGTGATGGTATCATATTTTAATATATTACTCTAGGTCTGCCTGATTCACTCTGATTAAATAATGAGTATGACTACATATCAATAATAGCAACTCATTATTATTTACATAATAAATATCCCAGTTCCATTTTTAAAAAGAAACATAACCAGAAAGGGAAAAAGAAAGGAAGGGACGAAAGAAAGACAAGAGTGAAAGAAAATCAGAATTAACCCTTGACAGAGCTTAAAATCACAATACTCAGGAAGTGGAAGCAAGAAGATTTGGAATTCAAGGCCTCCACTAAATAGCCAGCCTGGGCTAAATGAGACTTTCTCAAAATAGCAAAACCAGAAAAGAAAGATCAAAATTGAGAAAAGTCTTTGCTAACTAATAAATGATGTTGACAACAATAATAGCAATAATAAAAGCAACAATAGCTAGCATTCTGCCATTTGTTGCTGGGAGCATTTTCTGGGAGATGCTCTCCTATGCAAATGCTTCTTAGCTGTCTCTTCAGAAAACATGGCACACACAGCTTCTCCTGCTCAGGAATTGTGGGAAATCTAGATTGCAAATTAACAGTAGACAGGATCTGCTTTTCTTACCCGAGTCTTTCTTATACAAGAACAGAGCTGGGTTGGGGGAAGTTACTGTGGTGAACTTGGCACACAACTGCTTATTCTAGAGTTTCCGCTCCCATGATGTTACAAATAAAGACATAATGAGAATCGAGGTCACTGCATCAGTAGTCAAACCTGGTGTCCTGCAGGGCCTCAGAGCCAGGTCCTTCAGGCTGTGGAAGTGTGGAGTCCACCCAGAGAGCCAGCTTTCCCTAGTACTTACTGCAGAACACATGGGTGAGGTTTCAAACTGGGCTATAGGCATCTAGTCCCTTTCTCTGGGCAGCATGGCACCTTCTCACCCAGTGAGAAACCACAGATGTAAGGGTTTTCTACTCTTTTTAAGACAGGATCTTATATATCTTAGGCTGACCTCGAACTTCCTATGTAGTTGAGGTTGATCTTCAACACCTGATCCTTCTGCCGCCACCTCCTGAGTGCTGGGGTTATAGGAATGTGTCACCACACTTGGCTCGAAAAATGCTTTTAGTACTTGATATTATAGAAAGTTTGATGTGAGCTCAGCTTCTATGTGACTCCAAATCTGAGAACTCCCTACCTGAAAGCTGGAGAAGAG
>NC_048596.1:205431562-205484062 GCF_003668045.3 Cricetulus griseus
CGCTGAACGAGGAAAGGCTTACTTTAGCAGAGACAGTGAATGCTAGAAGTAGGGTGAGGCTATATACTCTCAAACCCCACCTCCAATCACATACTTCCTCCATCAAGTCCTCCTAGCCCTTCCCAAACAGTGCCACCAACTAAGAGCTGTCCACATGGCTGAGCCTAGGGGACATTTCTCATTCCAACCCAGCACTGTCGCTATCTACTCCATGCCTTATAAAAAGACACGCCCTCTCCCCTTCCAAAGGCTACCAAGATTTTCACCTAACCTGTTCAACATTTTTTCTCTTAGACTCTAACAAAATTGTCTCCCAGCTTTCTTCTGAGTCTTTCTAAATTCTTTTAATAAGACCAAGAGCACCAGAAGGAACTGTCAGTTCTCCCTTGTGTCTACTTGCTTGTCACCTAGCTCAAAGCTACCGAAGAGTGGTGGCTCCTATCTTCCCTCCTGGGATCACCTTATCTCTCCCTCCTGTTCTAAAGTAAGGACTCAAACAACACTGAGGTGGGAAGCGCCACTGTCTGCTCACTGCATTGAAGTGGCCTCACTAGGAGAGAGCTCTCCTTAAAACAGGGCTTTTTAAAAAGTATGTACAAGGAAATCTGTAACTATTTATTGCTTGTTAGTCAGCTGAAGCCTTTGACTAATTTCACAAGTCACCCTGTTCAGTGACTCCTAAGCCAGAAAGGACTGATTGGTTCACTGGTTTCTTTTCTCCACACTGTGC
The DNA here is from genome assembly GCF_003668045.3 of Cricetulus griseus. Classification (NCBI taxonomy): domain Eukaryota; kingdom Metazoa; phylum Chordata; class Mammalia; order Rodentia; family Cricetidae; genus Cricetulus; species Cricetulus griseus. The sequence continues at coordinate 205,432,293 of NC_048596.1, forward strand.
CTGATGTCAAAATATTTGGAGCAAGAAGTAGCTCTGTCCTGAGCGTCAATCAAAGCAGCTTTATTTTTACATCAAACGTGCTAATACACTGCCTGTTTCCCTCTGGTGTCTTGGTGGTAAGGAGGACAAGTAGCAATTCCTTTGTTCTGCTCTATGGGAAAGGAGGCATTGGTATTCTGAGAGACCCCTGTGCTCCTAAGAGAGTAGGCTGACTTTAGTGACCTTGACATCAGATTAGTGACCAGAAAGCAAACAAGGCTCTTCCCCAAGGCGACTGGAGCTCAGAATTGTTGCTAGCCTGAGATAAACCCAGGTCAAATCTAATTACTCACTATCTTGTCTGCCAGCCTCAGTGGGTCACCCTTCATTACTTGGGAATGTCTTAAATTCACAAGACAATTGGAAAGGTATAGAGTCCCAGGCAGCATGGTTGCTCACAGAGCATAACACAGAAGGAGGCCTCCTCTCCAGCTAGAACTCTTCCATTTTCAGTTTGGCTTCCTACAGTTTAAAGGAGAAGATGGACATCTCTAGGGAAACAGACCTCAAGTGCTAATTAATATCAGAGCTACAGATATGACCTCAGAATCAGACATATGAACGTTTAAAAGATTATTGCTTGAAAATCACTCAATAATGAAAAAAATAGGGGTGTGTGGCTCAGTAGAAGAGCAGCACGGGGGAATGCCTGGGTTTGATGTCCAGTACAGAAAGAAAACCTGTGCGAAGGGGGGAGACAGAGAACTTCTAACAAGGGCTGGAGAGATGGCTCAGTGGTTAAGAGTACATACTACTCTTGTCAGGGATTGATTTCTAGCACCCTCATCAGGTGGTTCACAGCTTCCCATAACTTCAGCTCCATGGGATCTGATGCCTCTGGCCTCCTGGAACATTTCACTTACCTATGCATGCATGCATACACACACACACACACACACACACACACACACACACACACACACACACACAAAATTAAAAATAAAAATAAATTTTAAAAAAAAGCTGTTAAAAAAATGATGCCGGGTGGTGGTGGTGCATGCCTTTAATCCCAGCACTAGGGTGGCAGAGGCAGGAGGATCTCTGTGAGTTCAAGACCAGCCTGGTCTACAAGAGCCAGTTCCAGGACAGCCTCCAAAGCCACAGAGAAACTCTGTCTCAAAAAACACAGAGCGGGGTGGGGGGAGGGACCTTCTGCTGGTGGTGCACGCCTTTAATCCCAACACTCAGGAGGCAGAGGCAGATGGATCTCCGAGTCTGAGGCTAGCCTGGTCTACAGGTCTACAGAATGAGTTCCAGGACAGTCAAGGCTGTTACACAATGAAACCCCCCTGTAACAACAACAATAGAAAAGCTAACTATTCTGATTTGGTCAGAGAATTTGATATACGTATGCTGATACATCACCCCGATCCCCATGGACATGTACAATTTATATATTTGTAGGAAGCCGGTTCCTGCATTATAATGGTGCCTAAAGACACCAAGATGTGAATTACTTCACTGGCGCTGGGTAATCTCCATTCCTTTGATCTCTGCCTATCCCGTGGCTCATTTTTGCCTGAGGAGCTGAAGCCATTCTTAGGGTAACATGTCCCAGGCGGCTGGTCAGCCTTTATATAGGGATGGTTTTCTTGGTTCAATGTCTCTGTTCAGTCTCCACTCTGGTAAAATGCATTAAAGCTTGTCTGCAGAAGGATCCGAGTGTCCTGCGTGTATTTCTTGCTGGCGAGGAATACAGAGCACGCGCGGGACATATATTAACTAAAAACTTTAAATTGCATACCTGCAATCTCAGCAGTCAGGAGGCAGAAGCAGGAGAATCGTGAGTTCAAGGCCAGCCTGGGCTATATAGCAAAATAATGTCACCAGCCTACAACAAAAGAATAAATGTAAGTTTAAAAGGAAAAATTGCAAACACTTCCACACAACTTCATCTTCGGCTTTTACCTTTGATCTGCGTTTTATTCTGCTTTCTCTAAACTGGTAAAATGCTTGCTTGGCATGCACAGAGTTCTGGATTCTATTGGAAGCACCACTTAAAACTGGAGTGGTGGTGCAATGTAATCCCAGCACTGGCAGGCGGAGGCAGAAAGATGAGAAGTTGAGAGATTTCCATTAGTGTTCTAGAATGAAAAAGAATAAAATCTTTAACACTAAGGGACTGAGCTTAATAATCTTGCCATGCAGCCAGCTAGCTACTAGCCCGAGACTCATCAGCTTGATCTTGTGTGGGTTTGCTCTCCTCATTTGCAAAGTGAGAACAGGCATATCTACATCAGAGGACTATGAGTCAGAAAGGAGGGCTGGAAATGATTAATCAGAGCACTTTATGAACTGGAAATTACTTTTTGTTCTTTCATTGAAAATAGTTTTTTTTTCATAAAATACACTCTGATCACAGCTTCCCGTCCCCCACTCCTCCCAATTCCTCCCCATGTCCCCTTCCATCCAGATCCATAGCCTTTCTGTCTCTGATCATAAAATAAGCAGGCATCTAAGAAATGGTAATAAAATAAGATAAATCAAAAACAAACCAATTGGAATAGGACAAAACAAACAAAGCCAAAGAAACAGCACAAGAAACACACGTAGATGAAGACACACACACACACACACACACACACACACACACACACACACACACACACAAATCCCATAAACCACAAAACCAGAAGCCATAAGATCTATGCAAAGGACCTGTAAGAACAACAACACGAAAACCCTGATTTAGCATTGTGAGACACAGAACCCAAGCAGGTGTGCTGAGAGAACTCCATGGGAGACTGATTTCTAAAAAACGCCGTCTGTCAGGTGACTGCATGTTGGCAAACTTGGTTCTAAAACTCTACCAAAGTTTAAGCTATTCTGCATTTTATTTTCTGAAATAGTCTCAAGACTAGCCTTGAACTCGGTATGTAGCTGAAGATGACCTTGAACTTCTGATCCTCTTCCCTCCACCTCCCAGGAACTGAGATCACAGGTGTCTGCCACCATGCCTAGGCTTGTATATTGTTTAATTAAATCATTCAGAGAGCCTATTTAAATTCAGATAGGAAACATTGTTTCTATATCTACCTTTAACAAGCCCCTGTTTCCAACCCAGCTCTGAACTAACTTGCATAGAGAATTAGTTGTCCAAGACAAGACACTGAAGAGAATCTCTCCAATATTTAACACCCAATAATTTCATGGTGAAACAGGCCAATCTTGAGTTCTGTCTCAGTTGAGGTTTTACCCTGGACATAATATTTACACAGTGATTTTGATTTATTTGGGGTTAAAGAAAGACTCTCCTGGATTTGTGGCTGTGACTCAGGTGGCAGAGTGTTTCTTTAGCTTGGGTAAAGCCCTGGGTTCCTTTCCCATCACTACATAAACTGGGTGTGGTGGTGCAAGCCTACCTGTCATCCCAGCACTCTGGGGGTGGAGATGTGAAGATTGGGAGCTTAAAGCTGGGGTTGGAGAGATGGCTCTGTGGCTAAGAGAAATGGCTCTGTTCTTTCAGAGGACCCAGATTCCATTCTCAGCACCTACATAGCAACTCATAAGCATCTGATGCTCTCTTCTGGTCTCCTCCAGCATGAAGCACAGACAAGGTACATAGACATACATGCAATCAAACACTCACACATACAAGATTAAATAAAAATAATTTTTAACTAAAAAAAGTTCAAGGACATCCTTGGCTACATAGCAAGCTTGAAGCCAGCATGGGCTACATACATGAGATCCTGCCTCATAGAATAAAAGACAGAGAAAAAGATGTCTGAGCAGGGCCATATTAGACTGTGTGGTCAAATATTTACTTTAAAAACTACATTGATTTGTAGATTGGACCTGACCACTACGAGCTCTTCCTCCCAGTGACATTCCTATTTAAGGTATTGATTAAAGACTGTTCATGCAGGAAGCATTTTTCTTGTCAGTTCAGTTATGCTGGCTTTTGTAATAAGCTAATTTGATTTCCTTTTTTAACCTTTGTTTGATTAGGGGAACAGACATTTGCATTAAAATTCAAGAGAGATGAAGTCTATCATCGATCTTGACTTCCTCGTGGACCTCTTGTACTCAGGGAGAGATGATTTAGAGAATGTCAAGAGTCTTGTGACAACCATAATGAGATAGGGGAAAAAAATCACTCCAGGCATATAAAGCATCGAGAGCATATTTGACAGAAAGGGCAATCACATTTGCTAGATATGTTTTAGAGAAATCAAATTCAGGAAGTTTAATTTTGTTCTGAGGCCAAGTCATTAAAAGATCTATGAGATAAGCTACCATTAATAAAGTACTTGGAAGTTAAACCAAAACATCCCACAACAGTTGAAGAGGTTAAACAAAATACATGCATTATTGCTTGTAACAAAACATGCATTATTGCTTGTAACACAGCTTGTTTACTTATTATAAAGCCCAGCAGTAAATTCTAGTTGTGTGTGTGTGTACATACGTGTGTGTGTGTGTGTGTGTGTGTGTGTGTGTGTGTGTGTGTGTGTGAGAGAGAGAGAGAGAGAGAGAGGGAGGGAGAGAGAGAGAGAGAGAGAGCGCTCATGTGTGCGAGAGTTTACACGCACGTGCATACGTGTTTCTGTGGAATGTGTGCACCTGTGTATGTGGAGGCCAGAGATGACGTTATCTATCTTCCTTAATCACTCTCCACCTTGTGTTAGAGACAGAGTCTCTCTCCAAACCTGGTGTTCATCCACACACTAAGTTAGCTGGCTATCAAATCCCAGGGGCTCACCTGTCTCCACCCTCCCCTCGAACGCTGGAATACAAGCTTTGTGCAGCCATGCCTTCCTTTTGCATGGCTTCGTGCTTGCACAGCAAAAGTCTACCTGTAAGCAATGCCCAGAATTTAGAGCTGTTTTGTTGTTTTGCTTAGTTTGCAAACACTTCTGGTAAAACATTGTCTCAAATAAGTTTATGAGTCCATCCTTTCTGGCTTCCTCTTAGAATGGTGGGGTAAAACCTATTAACCCAAGTCTTACTTGCCCAAAGTTAGTGCTTTTTCACAATAAGACTGTGGTGGTTTGCATGAGAACTATCCTCCATAGGTTCATGTAATTGAATACTTGGTCCTCTATTACTGATGCTGGAGAAGCTATGGGATCTTAGGAGATGCAGCCTCGTTGGAGGAATGATGGAGACAGTCTTTAAGGGCTTGTAGCTTCTCTCCACTTTCTGTGTGTGGATGAAATGACATCAGCCAGCTTCCTCCTCCTGCCTCTGAGCATGTCTTCCCTGTCATTATGCCCTCTGTCTCTGGAACTGTAACCAATATAAACTGTTTCTTCTTTAAGTTGCTTTAAAACAAGATATCCTGTCATAACAACCGGAAAGTACCTAATTCAAAGACTTAAAAAAGCTGTTTGCCACTCCTTAGAATAGCTATGGACTCTGCACCATTTTCTGAGACCTCAATATCTCAGGCCCATCGTTCTTATAATAACTTGAAGAGATCTTTATTTGTAGCCAGGGTGATGGTTCATGGCTTTACTCAGGAGCCTAAGGCAGGAGATTGGATATTTGAACACAACCTGGGCTATAGAGAGAGACTCATCTCAAAAATCAAGAAAAAAAGATACTTATTATATTACTTGCATGTTTTCTGGAAGGAGGTACTCCTCTTCTCTGAGACTCCCACTAGAAATGTAAATTTAAGTGTTTCGCCAGCGTATGCTAATTATGCATAATGATGGTTTCATTATGACATTGTCACACATGCTTATAGTATATTTTGATCATATTTGCCCCCCTGTCACTCTCCCTTGTTTCCTTCCAACTCTTGATAGTTCTATTTCCAACTAACCCCCTTCTATTTTCCTGTGTGTGTGTGTATGTGAATAAGTTAAATTAGCATTGCATATAGGAGCATGAATGAAGGGTTATTTTCAGTAGCATAAGCATCTTGCCAGTGTCTACACTACTGGAGAAAATGTCTCTCTTTGATAGCCATAATTACTTGCCTGTAGATCCTTGGAGAAGGCAGGATGCTGATGGACCCAATGGTTTGCAAATTGTATGCATTGAATATCAGCTGTTCTGATTTCCAGTGTGTAACAGCCCTGTTATGCCTGCAAAACAGTGTTACACAGCACAGCACCTCTTTGGAAAAAAAGAGATTTTCAAAATTTCATGATCAGCTGAGGCTGGGTGACAGTGGCACACGCCTTTAATCCTAGTACTCAGGTGGATCTCGAGTTCAAGTCCAGCCTGGTCTACAGAATGAGTTCCAGGAGAGCCAGGACTACACACAGAAACCCTGTCTAGGAAGAAAAACAAACAAACAAACCTGGCAACCCAAATTCTATCCCTGGAATCCACATAAAAGCCAGATGTGGTCGGGCTCTTTTATAATCGAAGCATTCCTAAGGTGAGGTGGCAGACAGAGACAGGAGCACCACTCAGAAACCCCCAGATCAGCTAGACCTGGAGTACACAGCACAGTAAAAACAAAAAGGACAAAGTGGAAGGCAAGAACCAGCCCCCCAGAGCTTTGCAGTGACCTCCACACATACACTATAACACATATGTCCACACTCACAACACACATACATGCAATAAAAAAATGATAAATAATGTGCTTTTATCAGGGATCTTTATCACAGCAGCAAGATAACTGAGACACCAATGTAACTGGCCTCTTCCAGTGCAAGTGAGTAAATTCTCGTGAGTCTGGGTTTTTCTTTTCTATTCCAGATCTGTCATGGACTATGTTTACTGAGAGAGATGGTTCACCTTTAAGCTCGAGTTTCTAGATTACATTAATTACAGTGATGGTCAGACTGTATTGCGTACATTGTCATATATGTTACATATACTTGGGTATAGTTAAATTACCATTGGTGTGGCTCAGTGTTAGAGCACTTGCCTACCATGCACGGCATTCAGGGTTCCACCTCTCCTCCATGCCCATATGCATACCTACACACACAGTTATGTGTATACATGCATGTAAGTGCGTGTGGATGTGTGTGCACGTGCACCAGGGATAGAACCCACAGTTCACCGATGTTAAGCAAGTGCTCCACCACTTAGCCGTCATCGTCATTCTTAATTTTGAAGTTAATGCACTTTTCTTTTAAGTTAATCCAAGCTAGAACTAACTCTAGCAAACCAACTTCTCAAAAACTCGGCTAAATCTGGAAGTAGAAAATATTTATGTTCTGCCCTCAGAATTAGATCTAGTGTTTCCTTCCTTTGTGGGTAATGACATAAAATTATATGATGAGGTCATCATCAAGTGAAGTAGGTCACACATATGAGAAACATTTTTAAGACACAAAATTGGTATAACTGAACACATCTGACATTCCATGTGGTTAGGCAATTTAGCTGTAAAGATGGTACAGTGACAAGAAGAAATTCTCTGTTCAGGGCAGTGAGCCTTCATGCTGAGTGGAAGCCGAATGTGAGGAGAATGTTAGTGAAGGGCCCTGGAGAAGCGCTTTCATAGGTCTCATCTGGCCAGACCATTAACTGCTCATCCATGTCACAAATCCAAAAGTATCTACATTCAGTTTTATACTCTGTTACAATCGATACGATGCAATGTAAACTACTTAAGGAGGATAATTATGTATATATTCCTACAGCAATTTTTAGTTGAGCCATTTATTTGGACTTCAATTTTATACATAAGTCAGCTAAACCCCACCCTCCATAATTCCCAGTGTGGTAGCAGAGAACTATCCCAGCATCTGGGAAACCCATCAGACTGGTCCAGCTGGAGGTTTAGAGGGCAAACACATTGTTTCTGCACTCTTCAGTTGCCCTTCAAATCCATTAAGCAGAATTCCTTATCTCATAACACAAAGATTTTACAAGAGGATTTTATGTGCCATCTATCAGCATGGCTGCCAAGATGTTCAAATTTGTATTAATAAGGCAGGAGCTTTGGGGCCGACCGGCTTAAGGTTTCAAACCCTGATTTTGCATACTCTTCATCTCCCCCACAGTCTCTGACATTCTGTTGATTGGTGGGAACTGTGTGCTGTTCACCTCGGCCAGTTACCCATTACTCCAAGCCAGTGATAATTGCTAAATATGACTAATGTCACATAGAAGGTCACAAGGCTCACCTTGAACCTTCATTCCAGTTCCTAGTGTTTTCAAGGTTAATAGATTGATTTTTGAGCTGAGATGGGATGCATTTACAAAATGGAAGAGAATGAAAAATTTGGCATCACCCATCTCAAATAGACTTAAATGATTCATTTGTTACATTTGGACTCTAGCCATGAAATTCACTTGACATATATCACCTAGTTATATTCCATCCAAGACACTGGAAAATAAATTAACAATACATTTTTAACACTAAATGACTTTGCCTGCACAAACACATAGCTACACCAGGGTGAGGCAAACTTGTGCAAGCTGACTTTCTCAGTCTCACAGCGCAGAAACAGCACATATATAAAATGGCATCCATTTGCTTGCAAAGACAGAGACCCCATAACTCACAGCTAAGCTAGACTCTCAGTTCTAAACTGCTTGATTGCTGATGGCTTCGTGTGTCTCCTTGCCTGGCACAGGGATAAACGGCATGTCCGCTCTTCATGCTGTACAGCCTGGACCCCAGGCTTTAGTTCCAATGTGCAGAGACTCTGGGGTCACAGGAACTCTCCCACCACCTTGTCTGTGGTTTCTGAGTGTCATTTTCAATTTCATGTGTTGAACTTGGAAATCTCTAGATACTGATCAGTTGTGCTATCCTGGGTTGAAGTGTAGCCCAGCATTGCCAGAACATGACCTGTGAGAGAGAAGGCCAGCATTTGCTGGGACAGTCCCACAAAGCCCAGAACCTATGCTTCCTTCTTTCAAATGTGCAGTCCTCGACTAGGATGTGGCTGCATTGGTGAGTGCTTACCTGACTAGCATGAAGCCCTAAATTCAACCCTTAGAACTGTATAAAACTGAGTGTGGTTTGCATATCTGTGACTCCAGTACTTGGGAGGTAGAGACAGGAAGCTCAGAAGTTCAAGATCATTTTCCTCTACATCCTCTAGTTTGAGGCTAGCCTGGACTACCTGAAACTCTGTCTCAAAAACAATTTCTGGGTATGGTGATGGAGGACTGAAGAGGCAGAGAGAGGAGGATCTCTGTGACTTTGAGGCCAACATGGTCTACATTGTGAGTTCTAGGAAAGCCATGGCTATGTAGAGAGACCCTGTCTCAAAAACAAAACAAAACAACTACAAATGTTTTGTGGAATGGCTTAGCTGGTAAAAGGACTTGCTATGCAAACCTGATACCCTGAATTCGATTCCCAGAACCCATCACTGAAGGAGAGAATCTTGAATCTTTTTGTTTTGTTTTTCTTTTTTTCTCCCCCTTGGTTTCTCAAGACAGGTTTCTCTGTGTAGCCCTGATCATACTAGAATTCACTCTGTAAACCTACCTGGCTAGCCTCAAATTCTGAGATGTGCTTGCCTCTGCCTCCCGAGTATTGGGATTAAAGGCATGCAATACCACTGCCGGCTTTCTAATAACCCTTAAAAAGTACAGTTCAACTCAGTCCTAAATAGAATGTCTTCTTCAAACCCCTCCCCTGAGGGCTTAGGGAGCTATGTGGAAGAGGAAAGGGAAAGACTGTTAAGAGCCAGAGGGGATAGAAGGCACCAAGGAAACTGTCTTCCAGACACAATAGGACTGGTGCACATATGACCTCACAGACACTGTGACAGCATTCACAGGGCCTGCATAGGTTCCAGCCAGAAGGGGTCCCAGCACTGAGAGAGGGAAGTAGACATAGATTCCCACCCCTAATCAAGAAACTATCTGCAGTTGACATCATTTGAAACGAAAAATTAGTTTTCTTCAATGGAGTCTCAAATGTAGCCTGGTGTTGCCAGAGTATGACCTGCTAAAGAGAAGGCCAGGAGAATCCTTCAAGCCAAGAATCTCCTCCCTACCCTGAGTACTTTAGGAGTCCTGAAGGTATGTCTAAGACACTCTCTGTCTCTCTCTCTGTGTGTCTTTCTCTCTGTCTCTCTGTGTCTCTCGTCTCTGTCTCTCTCTCTCTCTCTCTCTCTCTCTCTCTCTCTCTCTCTCTCTCTCTCTCTCCTCTCTCAGTCTCTTGTAGCCCTGGCTCTACTCCTGTTGCCAAAAACCCACTATGTAGCTGAGGATGACATTGAATTTCTGACCATCCTGCCTACACCTTGAATTCCATGTTTATGCTACCACACCAAATGCTTGTAGTACTGAGGATCAAAATCAAGTCCTCCTACATGCTAGCTGGGCACACTACCCACAAAGACACAGCCATAGACCAAACAGTCGTTATTTAGAAAAACCTTCTGTCAAAGAAGACAGAATGGCAGATTACAAATCTCTTTATAGGCCTGGTAAGGAAGACTGCAGTCATGGATGACTGTGGGCCAGCTGCCTTCTTTTGACTTGATTTGTTTATGAGCCCTCTGCTGTCTCTGTCACTTGCAAATCCAGTAAGCTTCCCTCCTGGACATCCACCAGGCTCTTTTAACATTACCACACCAGCTCAGTCACAGACTGATCACTGCTTCCATCCTTTCATGCCTGTGCACTCACCATGACCTCAGCACATTGTTAGATATGCTTAAAATCAGTTAAAGTGCTTTCTTTGCAGACATGAGGTCCTGAGATGGATTTCCAATCTCGTATAAAAAGCCATGGGTGGCACAGAGTTATAATCCAAGTGCTAGAGAGACCCAGGTGGATCTTTGGGGCCCTCTGGTCAGCTAGTTTAGTTGAACTGGTGAGTTCTAGGCCAATTCTGGTCTCTCATGCTCTCTCTCTCTCTCTCTCTCTCTCTCTCTCTCTCTCTCTCTCTCTCTCTCTCTCACACACACACACACACACACACACACACACACACACACAAACGTCAATTGTCAAGTGTCAAAACAACAAGCCAAGGTAATTCCAGACATTAGGTTGAAACTACATCATGAAATGTTTTTTTTGTTGTTGTTGTTCCCGTTTTGAAATTGTTTTTCTGTCATCTCTATGTTACAACATAGAAAGTAAAGGAAAAAACCACTGTTTGAAATCTACTTAACTCAGCACCTCTGACTTGAAACAAAAAGTCAGGGAGAGCTAAGTATTGTAAAAAGTATCTGCTTGAAGAAAAAAACAAAAACCATAAACTGCTGGTATGTATGTGTTTGTATTGTTTTGTTTTGTTCATAAATGAGGCAATTAATTAATCCAGCATACTTCGATCTAATGCTTCTTATTGGCAGCTGCTACCTGTCCTGAAATCCTGTCCAGATCTCTCTGCCCCTGAGGTGTTAGCTTGTGGCCCCCATCTTGGTCCTTTTCCAGCATTTTCAGCCCTTCCAGTGCTTGGAGGACCTGGCAGGTCACACTCATGGAGCCACTGCTAAAGTGGCTGGGCCTGAAACCGTTTCTCTGTCATCCTCACAGATCTTGCTCATGAGCCAATCCCAGCACCACCGAGGAGACACAGGTGCCGTGCAGTGGAGGCAGCTCTAGTGTAGATCCACTTCTCATCACAGGGGGCAAGTTCTTTATGTTCGACCAGCTTGAATGTGTCCACCCATTTGGGACTTTCAGCTTCCTTGGCTTTTTGAGGAAGGCTGCCAGAGCTCTGATGAGCTCCTGCTGGTTAATGTCTTTCACAGTAACTCCAGGCGTGTGTGACCTCTGCATTGCCAACCATGGGGGAAAAAAACAGCTGCTGTAGTTTTAACTACAGATGTCAAGATGCTTCCAGGACCTAGAAAGAGCAGGTAGCACGATAGATACTTGCTCGGGAAATCTGAAGGCTGTGCAAACCCTGATGGCCCGAGAGCCTTCCGAGCTCCAAGCTCACTCCTCATAGACTGCTGTGTCAGCACTAGCTGTCCTACTCGAGAAGCCCTAGTGGCCTTGGCCTGCAGCTCTGAAGACGAAAGACAATGTGCAAGATTCTGAAGATGAAATGTGACAAGGGGGAGGCTAGTCTGAGGATAGTAAAAACAGGAGAAAAGGAAAAGGTCTCTTTCTTGCAGACTAATCCTGTGGGTTTGGGTTTTCCCCAACAAGTGGCTTGATTTGGTTGCTTCTGTGTTTTTTAACCATAATGTAAAACCCTGTACAACACATAACCACACAAAGGCCACATGTATACACCATACAGGCTGTCAAAATTAAAGAGAGAGAGATTAGAGAGGGGGGAGGGAAGGCAGAAAGAGGAAGAGAGGCAAAAAGAACCAGGCTGGTCTCCAACTCACTGTGAAGCTAGGGATGACTTCTGACCTCCCTGCCTCCACTCACAAGGGTAACAGGTGTCAGCCTCCACGCCCCATTTATACAGTATTGGGAACGGAACTCAGGCCTTCATGCATGCTGGGCAAGCATTCCACCAGCTGCATTTTGGAACTGTTAATACAAACCAACAAGGGACCCATTTCTCACTGGTTACTATTTTACAGCAACATCAGCTGTGTGGAATTCATTTATTAGATTATGCGGTGTAGGAACTAGAGGAACCCATGTTTGCAAGACAGAGCTGGGAGTAACCTGAGAGATGCTACAACTTTTTTTTTAAGTTTATTTTTATTTTATGTGCATTAGTGTTTTGTCTGCATGTATGTCTATGTGAGAGTATCAGATCTTAGAGTTACAGACAGTTGTTAGCTGTCATGTGGATGCTGGGAATTGAACTGGAGTCTTCTGGAAGATCAGTGCTCTTATCCACTGAGCCATCTCCCCATCCCCCGAGACGCTTCCTCTGTCGGCAGATGGAGAAACAGAGGGTTTGAGAAGTGAAGAATAGGGCTGGGGTGTAGCTCAGTTGGCAGGATACTGACTAGCATGCGGGTCTTCTTGTTCCATTGCTGTGAACAGACACCATGGCCATGGCAACTCTTATAAAGGAAAGCATTTAATTGGGGCTGACGTACGATTTCAGAGGTTCAGTCCACTGTTATCACCGCAGGGTGTATGAGGGCTCACAGGCAGATATGGTGCTGGAGAAGTAGCCGAGAATAGTTCTGCATCCAGATCCCCAGGTAGCAGGGAGAGAGAGAGCCTAGCTTGCAGAAAGCCCTGGGGTCCATTCTCAGTGCTGCATAAACCAAGGGGGGTGATGCATGGGCTCAAGGAGGTGGAATCAGGAGGACCAGAAATTCAGTCATCCTTGACCACACAGAAAGTTAGATTTCAGCCTTGTCTTAGTTTGGATTTTTGTTGTTGTGAAGAGACACCATGGTTACCGAAGCTCTTACATGGAAAAAGACTTAATTGGGGTGGCTCACAGTTTCAGCGGTTCAGTCCATTGTCATCATGATGGGGAGCATGGCAGTGCACAGGCAGATTCGGTGCTGGAGCTGAGAGGGCTACATCTTTCAGGCAACAGGAAGTTGGCTGACTCACTGACTGTTATCCTGAGTATAGGAAACTTCTAAGCCTACCTCCACAGTGACACACTTCTTCCAACAAGGCCATACCCACTCTAACAAAGCCACACTTCCTAATAGTGCTACTCCCTATGAGATTATAGGGACCATTTACATTCAAATTACCACACAGCCTGAGCTACATAAGACCCTGCCTCAGAAAATAGGAATAGCAGGGCCTGGTAGCTCTTGCATGTGACCCTAGCACCAGGAGGCCAAGGATGGAGGAGTGCCACAAATTGGAAGCCATTCTGTACTACATAGTGAGACTCCATCACAAAGCACCCTGCCCCCCCCCCGAAAAAAAATGAAGAATAATGAATTCAAAGTCACAAAGATGGTTCAGGTAAGACCTGGAATTAGAATCCAAGTCTTCTAGAAGTACTGTCTTTCCAGGTTGGAACAATATCTCAGGAGTTAAGAAAACTTACTACACTGGGTGTGGTGGCACATGCCTAGGATCCCAGCCTGTGGGAGGCAGAGGCAGGTATATCTCTGTGAGTTCAAGACCAACCTGGTCTACCTGGTGAGTTCTAGGACAGCCAGGGCTGAGTAGAGAGACCTTGTCTCAAAACAAACAAATGAAAACAACAACAACAACAACAACAACAAAAACCAAAATAACAATAAAACCTACTTACTGTACAATCACAAGGAATAAAACCCAGCACCCAGGTATAAGCAAGGCACCTTACCCTTATGGTGGAAGTTTCACCCCGGCCCCTGGCATCCATATACCCAAAGAATCTGGAATGTTATAGTGGAAGTTCCACCCAAGCCCCTCTCCTCTATTTTCCTCCAAACCCTGCTGCATCTCACAAAGTCCACCAAATGATGACCCCTTCCTCAGAGATGCTCAAGAGTGCTCCCACAGGGTATTTAAACTGCCTCCCAGAAAACAGACTCATGGTTTTACTGGTCTCCCTTTCCCATCTCCTCTCTGGGGGCCTGGAAGGTCATCCGGGAGTGTTGTACCCATTAAATGTGGGCTTTTCTAATTTGGTTTGATTTGGTCTGATTTGGATTGCAGCATCCTCGGAGAGGCTTATCCAGGTGTAGAAACTTTTCACTTACAAATTCTGCTTGTGCTGGGCAGGGGGTGGGAAGGTTGGGGGGGGGGGTGATACACACCTTTAGTCCCAGCACTCTGGAGGCAGAGGCAGGTGGATCTCTGTGTGTTCAAGGCCAGCCTGGTCTACAGATCGAGCTCCAGGACAGGCTCCAAAGATACAGAGGAACTCTGTCTCAAAAAAAAAAAAAAATCTGTTTGTAATTCCAGCTCTGATAGAATACCCTTTTCTGGCCTTTACAAATACAGAGGTTCATGCACCCACCAGTACACACACACACACACACACACACACACACACACACACACACACAAATAAATACTTAGAAATAATAATTAAAAACCACCCTTGCACTCTGAACAGTTGTCAGTGTCCCTTTGTGGGGGTCAGAGAGTACTGGAAGCTGGGGCTCCCTTCTCACCCTGAATTCGTAGCATAGCAGCATAACATAGCGGGCTGTTTGCCTAACCGCTAGTTTGTGGTCTCCACACCTCCTGAGGTGTTTATGTTTCACAATGGCTCTAAGATGGAGAGCTTAATGAAATGCTTTCCTTATTCCTGGAGCCAGGTGCTTTCATTCTGAGACCATTCTCGGCACCCTCTCCTACTCGTTCCCCCTAGTTTACTCTGTTTTATCATTTCTGAAACATCAAGCATAGTTCATCCTAAGCTGTTGGCAGACGGCACTTGAGAAGCAATGGGGAAACACCCATGACCAAAATTCAAGTAAAACTATTTATTTGTGCCACCGTGGGCTCCTCCTGTTAAATTACCTTCCTGTTGTCTTCTGCTGTTTAACTTCATAAGCTTATCCTTCCAGCACTCACCTTGGGCAGTGACTTATGGAGAAAACAGAGAATCTTGGCAGAAACTAAGAGAAACTGTCTCAAGAGGGGAGGAGAAAATGGATTTAGCTGACAAAAAGCAGCGTTGCCTATTCAGTCACGAAAATCAAAATGAGTTTTCCAACCTGATGTGAAAAGGGAATTTGATGGGGTGGGGAAAGTGAACTGAATGAACATCTGTCTCTGTTGCTGTCTAGAGCCTGGGTGCCAATCTCTCACTCTTGGGATCTCCTCTCATTCTTTCAGGTTGGACAAGCCTAGGTACCCCTGTTAGCCATCCTGGGGGGTTAATCACATGACACCACTGACTGCTAGTAAAAAGCCTTAGAAGGTCTGGAGAAGGCACTGGGGAAATCGACTCCCTTAAGTACAAACAAGAATACGGAACTACACACACACACACACACACACACACACACACACACGGGAAGGTGAACTCCTTTCACTGCCAAAGTCACTGACTCAGAGCCACACTGCCACCATGCCAACTAGAAAGAGGCCTATCTTTGCTTGTTCCTGAAATCCATTAGAGGAATGAGAAGTTCTTCTGCCCTGTAGCTGTCCATTTGCCTTTGGGAAGGTGGAACACGCGTGCCTTTATGGGATAGAATCCAGAGCATGCTCACATTGGCATTCCTAGTGGGAGGGTGGGCTTTGCCATGTCCGGGAGATGAAATGTTAACATCAATTCCCGTCTTTTCTGCATTTCTCCCAAATCTTAGACTTTCTTGCTGCAGATATGTGAGGATCCAGGCAGGCAGAATCGTCTGAGTCTGCTGCATCTCCCGTGCACAGGCCCAGCACTCGGCACTACAGAGGGGACCGAGCAACAGCTCCAGTGTTCTTTCTGCTTTTCTCTTTCTGTAGGGACCCAGTGCATCTAGATAGAACGTATTTTCAAATAGCTTTCAACCCCTTCCCCCCACCCCTTTGAGACAGAGCCTCGTATAACCCAAACTAGACTCAAACCCCCTCTGTAACTAAGGATGACCTTAAGCCTCTTTTACATATTTTTTAATTGTTTCACATTGATTTATGTAATGAATCGGGCAGGGCTCATATCACTAACCATTTATGAAGGTCAGAGGATAACAGGTTCTCTCCTTCCACCAACATGGGTTCCAGGGATCCAACTCAGGCTTGTCAACAGATACCCTTTCTTATCCACTGAGCCATCTTACTAACCAAACTTAAACATCTGATCCTCCTGCCTCCACCTCCTGAGGGCTGGGATTCAGCATATGCCACCACACCTCATCCCGTTTGTTTTTTTGCTGGAGATGAAGCCCAGGATTTCATATATGACAGGACTCTATCATTTCCCTCGTCCCTTTCCTTTTTCCAACACCCCCCTGCCCCAGGTACCTCCTTGCTTTCTCTCAAATTCATAGATTTAAAAAAAGGCTGAAAAAGGGCTGGAGAGATGGCTCAGAGGTTAAGAGCACTGACTGCTCTTCAAGAGGTCCTGAGTTCAATTCCCAGCAACCACATGGTGGTTCACAACCATCTGTTATGAGATCTGGTGCCCTCTTCTGGTGTGCAGATGTACATGGAAGCAGAATGTTGTATACATAATAAATAAATAAATAAAATTTAAAAAAAAGAAAACAGGGTCTCGCTGGGCATTGGTGGCACACACCTTTAATGCCAGCACTCGGGAGGCAGAGGCAGGCGGATCTCTGTGAGTTCGAGGCCAGCCTGGTCTCCAGAGCAAGTGCCAGCATAGGCTCCAAAGATACACAGACAAACCCTGTCTCAAAAAACAAACAAACAAAAAAACCAAAAAACAAAAACAAAAACAAATAAACAGACAAACAAACAAAAAAACCAGGGTCTCACTATGTAGCCTTGGCTGGCCTGGAGTGTGCCATGTTGATCTGCTTGACTCTACCAACTGAGCTACATGAGCAGACTAACTTTCAACTTTTCTTAAACAAAATTTGCTTTGGGAACCAGGGCACATTCCTTTAGTCTCAGCACTTGGGAGGAAGAGGCACATACACATGTAGCCAAGATTCTCATACACATAAATAAAAATAAAATTTTTTTATTCCTAGAGGGGGTTTCTCTGTGTAGCCCTGGCTGTCTTGGAACCAGGCTAGCTCTGAACTCCACCTGCCTCTGCCTCTGGAGTGCTAGGATTAAAGGTGTGAGCCACCAAACCCAGCTTAAATAAATAAATTGGGAATTTGTTTTTGTTTTAGGGCATGGCCTTACTCTGTTGCCCAAGTTAGCCTCAAACTTGAGGCTGTCATCCTGTCTCATGCATATGTGCTGGGATCATATGCCTGGTTTCCTAAGTTGTGAATTTCTGGCTGATACCTGGCTTGGCTCTTCAGTTAGATGCTGGTACCCTTAAGGACTCCTAAATCTCTATCTCATTTTGTTATTTACCCTGGCACATTTTAGCACAGCAGAGACATCTAAAAACATACAAGCAAACAAGAAGCAAACAAACAAACAAAAAAAGACAACACAACAACTGACAACCCCTTGGCAGTGATGAGCTTTGTCCAGGGAGGAAGTTCAAGTCAAATCCACAGAAGAGAAGTAGCTAGGCTGGCTGCTGGAGGGAGCAGGGCAAGGGGGAGAGGTGTTTCATACAGGAAATGCCATTTGCAAAGCCCTAAAGGTGTGAATGTATGTGATACTTTGAAAGCAGTCAGTAGCTGCACTGCAGAGTATGGAGTGCCTGAGGCAGAGAAGGCAAGCTGGGTTTTGAGCAGCAAGAGGGAGTGAGTGAGGGCTGGACAGAGAAGGCATCTTGTACAATGGCTAGCAGCTCCTCCCATTAAAACTGAAACACCAGCACTTGTCTGAAAAGCTGCCTTCTACACAGTGTGGGGACCTTCCTGGCTTCTCACTTAGATGGTGTTTGCCCACGTGGACTTTTCTTAACTTTTTTCCTCAAACTAATATGTTTTCTTCTCGGGTACCTAGAAAGACTACAATGCCTGTACTCTGGATACTTGGAGCTTTTAGTCTCTGAGTTCCATCCAGGGAGATGTGTCCAGTGAAATGACTTCTGCTTCCAGAACCATCTACCAGAGAACCAAAATGTCCCCAAAGCTGGCAGAGCCCAAGGTGAAAGAATCACAGGTCCCAGAGTCACTTCACAGAGTCACTTCAATTGTCCACCCATACCAATTGGACCATGACCCGGGGCTGGAGGGCAGGTGGCAGGCCGGGGGGGGGGTGCTTTCAACACTGGGAAGTTGGGAATAGGAGATTTTTCTGCACAGTATTTAAGCTAGCAAGTTATCCACTGGGTGAGGAAGCTCTTAGGAAACAGGTATGTGCTCACCAGCTATGGAGTCCCAGTGCATGGATAACGTCAGCACCACTTGCTCACTTTCCTCTGAAGCTAAGCTGAAGCCATCATACTAAACTCTCTCAGAGCTTGTTGTGACATCATTCCAGTCCTGGCTGACCACCTCCTTCAGAGTACAGACGACCTGCAAGAAACCAGGTCACCAGGTCTCTAACGGTTCAACGCTGCTCCCAGAAGATGGAGATGTGTATCCCAATACATGTTGTCAGGGGTCCCTTCCATTTTTCAGAACAGGCATGTAGGAAGTAAGAATGCATGCCTACATGTAAATCTGATTAAGGTAGATGCTGGATTTCAAACTCTGGAGCAGGCATGGCGGGGGCTCTGATGGAGTCTACGACCTGTGGGTTCAACCTGTCATGACTCACTTTGGTCTTCCTCTTTCAAGCCTGTGATGTGGTGTCAGTGGTGTTTGCCTGACTTGAACATGACTTTTTCTGCACATACATGTTTATTTAGGGGGTACCCGGGAGCCACCATATGGAGTGTATATGAGCTCTGTGCTCCCTGGAAACAAGCCTGGATGCAACCAATAAGATATTCTTCCACCTGGAAAATCGGATCTAGTTTGAAATAGGGTAAGTTAGGATGGGAAGGAGATCACCCTAGGAATAAGTGCTGGCCTGTGATGAAAGATCCCACATAATTTCAATAGCTGTGTTCCTGACTATGGTGTTTAGCAAGAGCTCGGAGTTCAGTTCTTTGTGAATCCAGAGATAGGCTAGGAATGAGAACTCTTCCAGAACAAATACTCAGAGTTTCCCCCCTATAGTAATCTGAACCCTCCTCAAGATGCTGTAGGTTTTCTTGCACCCAGTGAAAGTGTAGCAGAGTAGTTCAGAGGGAGCTAAGAATGCTTGTAGGGGGTCACTTATGGAACCCCCTGGGCTTGGAGTTCTGTGCCTGCAGCCACTCCTATACCAGGTTTTATGACCTCAGGGGAGACACTACAAGCATCAATTTAGATGGCTCTTTCCTTTTCTTGTTTTGTTTTGTTTTTGAGGTAGTCTTATACATCTCAGGCTTGCCTCAATCTATGCAGTCAAGGATGACCTTAAATTTCTGACACTCTTGTCTCTACCTATCTCTCCAGTGCTGAGACCTCAGACATGAGTCACCACATCCAGTTTGTGCAGTGCTGGGCCAAGAACCCAGAGTTTCATTGCTTACTAGATAAGCACTGCACTGCAGTATCTGAATCCCAGATAATTCATTCTTGGAAAAGCACATAAATTCATTTCAGGAGGTTTTATGATGATCACACTTGAGTCTCCTACTTTTGCTTTACTGGTAGCTGTTGAAACTTGAGACAAGAGAAGACTGTGAGCAATTCCATTAAAATGAAAGCTCTGGCATCAAAATTTGGGAAATGACCTAGTATTCTGGAGTCAGATCCCTAAGACAAAAATGCTAACCCTACCACCAGGAAGGCCCATGGATAAGTCACTGAACCTCTCTGGGCCTCAGTTTCCTCCTCTGGCTAGAGAGTCCTAGCTGAGGCATCAAGTTTGTACCATATATAGTCATCCATTTTCTTCTCATTTCAACTGTCCCTATAAACATCCTCATCTCACACATTGGTGCGTGGCCACGTGACTTACCCAAATGGCTCAGGAACAGAGAAAACATTTGCTTCCTCCAAGCAGGGGATTTCACAGGTGTGGAACATTCTCACCAGATCTCTCATGATCTAACCCCCAATCTGAGACCACTAACAACTCTGTGTGGACTGAGGGGACTACTGGAGAAGATCCAAGATGAGTCTGTAGTTCTCAGAAGGTTCCCAGAAGCACCGTAACTCCCTGAGTTCAAAATAGCAATCCCAAAATTATCTATGACTATAAACTCTGTGGGTAGTACTTGCCTAACACACACAAAGCCCTGAGTTCAATACTAAACCAGGTATGGTGGCCCACTGTCTATAATTCCAGCGTTCAGGAGATGGAGGCAGAAGAGTCATAGTTCTTTTCCTTTTGAGACAGGGGTCATGTGTCCTGTAATTTCACTATGTAGCCAAGGATGGCCTTGAGCTTCGGGTCTTCTGGTCTCTACCTTTGAGTGCCTAGATTATAGGTGTGCATCACCCTACTTTGTGTAAGCAGTATTGGAGGTAGAACCCAGGGCTTCTGCATGCTAGGCAAGCACTCTCCCAACTGAGCCACATTCCCAGCCCCTACCCAGGGGCTCTATGTTCTTTTTTCACAATTATTCATCCTTTCTAATAATGCCAATCTTACTGGTGAATCAAATACATGCCCTTGCCTTGACACCCTCAACTCAGATATATGACTTGCTTTGACCAGTGGGACAAAAATGGATAAGATGTTTGTCATGAAACTGGAAGGTATCAGAGGCATCACATCACTTTCAATGTCCCAGAGAGTTATCTCAACCTCATTTTCATAATGAGATTTACAAAGCCCACCCCTACCAAGTTGAAGCTAACCCTCAGCCCTAACATGGTAAGAACCTGAGATTAGATTTGCTTCCTGGCATTCAGCTGTGACTATTTCTTATAAAGTTACTCTGAATGGTGTCTGGGCAAGAGCTGAATGAAATGTTTCACTGAATATAACCAAATGCTGGGACCACACAATATAGTTAGTAACAAAACTTGCTGAACATGCAATGACCAAAACTGAACTCAAAAACAAAAGTGTAATGAATCCTGCTGGGTATTGGAAACGGCAAAGAAAGGGTGATCAAGAGAGAGAGAAAATGAGTCCAATTGTCCTCCAGCAAGCAGCAGTGTGGTCTGGTTCTCATGTAAGACATTGCAGCCTTGCCAGACAAGGCAAGGTATCTTTAACATTGCTGTGAGAAAGGGAGGCTTTGCTCTTTAAGGAAGCGAGATTAGTTAATATGTTACCTGTGATATGTGACTGAGTCAGGAGGACAATCTTTGTGACCAGGATTATTATTCTTTTATGGGTAGAGGAGTACGGCTGATTAAGGCCTAATAGGCAAGGTGTGTCAGGCTGCTTCGACTCCTGCACAGCATAGGGCTGTGTGTGCTTCTTCCCTGCTCACGGCTCTTTCCCCTCAGGCCTGGGTTCTCTCTCTAACCAACCTCAGGTACTTTCAGCAACACTAAACGTCTTCAATGCAGCCTTGGCTCTGAATATACAAGCAGGTGCTCCTTACCCCGCATATCACACCATGCCACACAGAACCAGCAAACATTACCTGAAACACCTTAGCTCACCACCAAAGCTGTTGTATGTCATGACTTGAAACTGTCAGTCAAAATAAATCTTCTTGTCTTTTAGCTGTGTGTGTCAGGCTCTTTCTCTGGGCAGGGGCATGCAATTCATGTAACTAGACAGTAGTCAGGCTGCCTCTGACTCTGGGGGCGGGACAGAGTGGGTGTGGACTTGAGTACCAGAGTGGCACATGCCTTGTCTCCAGCCGTCTGATCAGGGCTTGGTTACCTTAAGGATCTGGGATCATCAATATTTACAGTTTCTTTAACTGTAAAGTTAAAGACTCTGTGCTGCTTTTCTTGTTCAACTGCACAAATGTAATCATTCTCCTTCAGCAGTCTTGTTAGCTTCTATGTACCTATTTCCTGGTAGAATGAATGTCATCCATGTGGTCCCCAAGCCCTAAGTACATACATCTATTTCTATTTCCCTTAGCTACCCAGTCTTACTGCCCCAGAACCCAACCCTTCAGGGTCCCAACTGGGCATCAGAAAACACATGCCTCCATAGAGAATTTTTGTTTGTTTGTTTTGGTGCTAGCACTCCTCCCTTGGGCCTTGAGCCTGCTAAACAGGAGCCCCACCACTGAGCTACCCCATTTCCTTTCAGTTCAAGATCTGATGAATTTATTCTGTTCAAAGTGAATGCAACACAAGACATCAGACAGAAAATGAATCTATCATGGTCAGGGAACCATGACTTTTTAAGCAATAGGGAAGGGATGAAGATGTGGCTGAATGGGTAGCATGCACTATGAATCCTGGGTTCATCCTCTGTATCACACAAACTTGGAGTGGAGGTGCTTGCCTGGGGGTCCCAGCATCCAGCACTCAGGCTGTGGAAGCAGATGAAACAGAAATTCAAGCTCTCTTCAGCTACTTGGGGAGTTCTAAGCCATTCTGGGCTACACAAGATGATGTCACAATAAATAAATAAATAAATAAATAAATAAATAAATAAATCTCAAGTAGCTGGTCTTCATTGTCCTCACATGTGGAGCCCAGTTCCCCAGGACATCTGTGGCAGGCCAGAAAGCACAGAAAAGCAGTTGAAGGAGTAAACAAGATAGATAGCTTGCTCTTTAATTAAAGGCCTGTGTTAAAGAACGTCATATCTTCCAGAATATCAGTTAGTGGTTTTTCAAAAGGGACAAATGGGTGTGGGCTGGCTGTGTGGCATAACCACCCAAAAAGAACTGAAATTGCCAGGCAACCCAGTACACAACCGCACACTCTGATTAAAATCTTCTGCCTGGCCACTCCCTCAAGCACAAGCCTGTGTCTACATGTCCAGCTAAAAATAAAGGACTTCTTTGTGCAGCATTCTGTCTGTGCCAGTCTGATGACAGTGAGCCTTGGAAGGGCACTGGGCAGAGGTGGGCTAGAGCTCCTGGCCTGGCACTGTCAGGGATGCTCTGTGTCTCAGTGCCTTCCCTCGGAGAGCAGAGATAACAGGGGCTACTATATAGCTTAGTAGAGTGCTTGTTTAGTGGGCAGGAAGCCCTGGGTTCCAATCCTGGCACTGTATATGTGTGGTGTGGAAGTGAAGATCTGGGAGATGGAGGCAGGAAGATAAGAAGTTCAAAGTCATTCTCAGATACATAGAGAATTTGAGACCTGCTTTGCCTACAAGAGATTCTGTCAAGGAGGGAGGGAGGGAGAGAAGGAGGGAGGGAGGGAGAGAGAGAGAGAGAGAGAGAGAGAGAGAGAGAGAGAGAGAGAGAGAATATAACAGCAGCTCCCTCTTCCATGATCTGAGTGAGGTTGACCAAAACTAATGGCCACACCTCTAAAGGACAGCACTATATTCCCAAAAGTGCAGGGGATGTGAGAAGAGGTAAATAACACTATCTGGTTACTGTTTTACAACACATGTTGTGTTAAATTAGAACAAAGTCTGTATAATAGCCATCAACCATTTGATGGTATTTGCACCAGACTCAGTTATAGAACATATTCTATAGTAATCTCATTACAGACAATGCAGATAAAGGAGAGGTTGGATCCTGATCAATAGGAGGCTTTGACTGGACATGACTGCACCAGTGTCTAGCATGAAAACCACAAAGCAGCAATGAGACAGGCTTACCATCATAGAATAACCGGGGAAAGGTCCACACAGAGCAGAAAAAGCCAAGCTGTGCAGATTAGGTGTGCGCCCGGATCAGTGAGAGTCACTGCCTCAAAGCATAAGGTGGAGTGTGACTGATGAAGAATCCAGCATCAGCCTCTGGCCATTTTCTCATATACATGTGGAATGTGAGGAGGGAATGGGGTTCCACAGAGTCCAAACAGCAAGGGAGCAGCAAGGTTAACCTGAGAATGCTGCACACCGGCTCATAGCTAAGAAGAATTGAACCACTGAGCATCTATGAACCAGGGGCAACAGTGAGTGACAGGAAGTAAAACATGAAGAGGGGTAAAGATGGGGCTGGACTCCTCCCAGAGTCGCAGGCTCATGTGGCATTGAAAAATAAGCAGCAAAGACCAAACGACTAACTGGACACAGAGAGTTCAGAGGCATTCATTCAATTTGAGCCTGCATGACAAAAAGAAAAGAAAAGAAGAGAAAATAAAAGAAAAGAAATAAAAAAGAGGAGTGGGTATTCAGAGTTCTCTAATGGACTCCCTCAAGTCTTCTCATACTTATCTCACATCAAATCTCTCGATACCTTGTTGCAGCAAATGTTCAGGGATATGTGTCTTCTTGTTGATTTGTTTTGTTTCTGTAATTCTGAAGTGAAAAAGAGAGTCCTGTGTAAACTCTGCTTCATTCTAATCTGAGCTCTGTTCTCTGACTCCTATCAATAGCCAGCACAGTGGCAAGATGCAAATCCAGCTGGGTACACTAGATGGCAGACAGCTACTTCCTCTAGATCCCATTCCAAAAAAAAAAAAAAAAAAAAAAAAAAAAAAAAAAAACAAAAAACCAACCGCATAAGCCACCCAGTGGGAAAAACGAGGGCTAAGGTGTTACTTTACGTTCTATTGGTCTTCTGACCTCACATAAGGAAAGGCACCAGATCTGTGCCACATCTGCCTGCCACCAAGGAAAGCGGGAGTGTCAGTCTTTTGAGTCAAGATATATACACCTTTACAGGGAAGGTTTGTTCTCTTACAGGAAGGGTTTGCTCTTTGAGTTTTTTTTTTTTTTTTTTTTTTTTTGGTGGTGGTGGTGGTTTTGGAGGGGGGGAGAGAAGGGGGGTTGTTGTGTTTTTCAAGACAGGGTTTCTCTGTAGCTTTGGGGCCTGTCCTGAAACTAGTTCTTGTAGACCAGGCTGGCTTTGAACCCACAGAGATCCACCTGCCTCTGCCTCCTGAGTGCTGGGATTAAAGGCATGTACCACCACCACCAGGCTCCTTTGAGGGTCGTTTGTTGTTTGTTTGTTTTTAGCTGAGCTTAAGTTCTATGTTTTAGCCAGTAGAGAACTCCAGAGGGAATATAGACAATAAAGGCCATGGCTGTGGTAACATTAAATGGGACCAGGGTTGGTTATAATGCAGTAACTAATCAATCAATCACCTTTGCATCTGCATGTGTATAGGTGTTCGTGCGTGCAAGCGCGCATTCGGGGTAAGCATTCATGTGGGGGCCAGAGGTTGATGTCGGGGTAGGGGGTAGGGGTCTTCCTCAGCTGCTCTCCACCTTACTATGCTTTGAGACAGGATCTCTCACTGAACCTGGAACTCACCGGTTTGGCTGGCATTTCCTATGACTGCAGGAGCGCGCCATCACACCCAGCCTTTAGCCAGGTTCTGGGTACTGAATGAAATCCTTCCACTGGCAAAGCAAGCGTTTTTCCTGACTGAGCTGTTAGCTTCTTTTGCTGGTCAGAGTAAGGGCGGTGGGAGGGGCAGCAAGAGGATTCAGGTGGACAGGGAAATCAGGCTGAAAGGTCTTGTGTGAAGCATCTACCAACCTCCTAACAGCCCTAGTTTCCCAGTTAGAGAAACATTAATAAACACTGCACCCAGCGGGCTGGGATTGGCTTCATTCTGCCTCTGAGTAGGTTGGTATTTTTATCAGTTTAGTGGAAAGAACTGGCTGTGGACTTCTGATCTGTCATGCTGTGACAAGATGAGTTGCTGGGAATGTTGACCAGCCCTCCTTTGAGTGCTCTGTCTGAAACACACTGCAGGGCTCCTCCAGAAGAGGGTGAGCCATTCAGCTTCTGCCTTTCCACTTTCTATGTACAAAGCAAAATAAATGCTGTTTTTACTTAAATACATTTGGACGAGAACTCTGTGATAACCTTGGGAAAAGTCTCTTCTCCATTAGGTAACATTAGTCTATGATTTTCTCACCAGTATTGGCTGCTGCAGGCAAGACAAACACTATCCTGGAGCTATATTCCTAGGCCTCTTTTTACATGTCTTACTTCGAGATAGCCTCACTAAATTCAGATTGGCCTGAAACTCAACTCTACACCCCAGGTCGGTTGGCCTTGAATTTGCAATTCGCTTGGCTTGGTCTCTGCTGGGATTCCATACAGGCTTTCTTCATTGGGTCAGCTTAGAGGGAGGTTTTGCTTGTTTGTTTGTTTGTTTGTTTGTTTGTTTTTAAAC
The DNA here is from genome assembly GCF_003668045.3 of Cricetulus griseus. Taxonomy (NCBI): domain Eukaryota; kingdom Metazoa; phylum Chordata; class Mammalia; order Rodentia; family Cricetidae; genus Cricetulus; species Cricetulus griseus. Next base: position 205,458,698 of record NC_048596.1, read on the forward strand.
CAAATAACCAGGAAGAGTTTTTTCAAGGATGATGAGATCATTTTCAAAAGACATCCTAGTCCCACACATTTCCGTAAGCCTCTGGTGATTCCGTGATTCGGACTGTCCTGGGCTTTTCTGGGGTCAATCTAACTAGAGAACAGAGGAAGCTCTTTTTCCGGACTAATAACCCCTCAGGATTCCTGCGCTGCTGTTCTCTGCTGTCCTGGAACTTCCTCCCTGGTGCTTAGAGTGAGAAGTGTGTGTGTGTGTGTGTGTGTGTTGTGTGTGTGTGTGTGTGTGTGTGTGTGTGTGTGTGTGTGTGTGTGTGTGTGTGTGTGTGTGTGTCTGTGTGTCTGTGTCTGTGTGTCTGTGTGTGTCTGTGTGTGTCTGTGTGTGTGTGTGTGTGTGTGTGTCTGTGTCTGTGTCCTGGTTGACAGTGTCTAGTTCTGCATTGCAGAGTCTGGAAAGGCAGTGCACTGCCCCTGCAAGTTCCATAGTTACAGCTAAACCACCTGACTTCGAACAAATCCTCCATCTGTGCACAGCCCCATTACCCGAGCCAGAGAGCCCCACAGATCGTGCGACTTGCTGAGCGGCTAGGAACTGGTGCACTGACTGGACCGAGGGCACAGCTTCGCTGTGCACCCGGCGCCTGCCAGGCTGTCCCCGCAGCGCTGGCTCCGCTGGCTCCGCACTGCAAAGCACTGCTCTGAGCTTGCAGAGCTTGCAGTAGCAACGCATCTACCCGCTACAGCTGCCTTAACAATAAACCTCCCAGTTGCTAACAGAGAATACTGCGGCCAATGTCAGAAAGTTTATGTTAGGGTGATGTCACTTTCCAGTCTTCCCGGGAAGCTAGTGGCTTTTCTGGTGAGCAGTATTACCATATATAGAAAGAAAACAGCCTGGTGAAAGGGGGGTTGAGGAAGGTGGGGAGACAAGCAGCGGATAGAGAAGCCTGAGCCAGCTGCCATAGTTAGGAGACTGGGCCCCAGGGTTAGGAGGAAGTCAGCCCTGGGCCAAAGGCGTTCTACTAAGTGGTAGGAGCTATGATGAAGGCAGATTAGAAAAGGGAACCTCTCAAATGTCAGCATACTCAGAAAACCTAACTGCTAGGAGGTGTGGTGAACATTTACTAAACTCTGGGAGAAGTGATGTAAGACGCTTCCCATGACCTTAAAAATGAAAAGTTGATGTTACTATCTTATATTTTCTTTCTTTTTTTTTTCTTTTCTAGTTCCAGGAATGGCCCCATGTCCTGGTGCATGCTAGGCAAGTACCCTGCCGCTGAGCTGTCTGCCCAAGCCCGGCCTCCACGTGAATCAAAAATAATAGTCCTAAATAAAACACTCAGCTGGAGAGTTGCTAAAGCCTATTGTAGCAAGGAGGCTGAAGTAGGAAGATCAAAGCCAGCCTAGGTTAACATTGCAAGTTCCAGATCAGCATGGGCTACAGAGTGAGACTCTATCTAAAATAAAAATAAGAAATAGGGACATTCTAGCTCCTGATTGCAAACAAAAAATCTCTATGACTAAGAGGCATTGCTAAAATTTAAAAAAACAAACTCAGTTACAGGTCACATATGAGACAGCCTAGCTGACAGGGCAAAATTTGTTTTGTTTTGGTTTGGTTTTAGGGCCAGAGCCTCAGGCTGGTCTCAAATTCACTATCACAAAGTAGTCAAGGATGATCTTAAACTTCTGAACCCTCGGAATCCATCTTCTGAGTGCTGTGATCACAGGCAGGTCCCAAGAAGTGGAAGCTTGACTGTGGAAAAGATTCTAAAGTTAGAATCTACAGATAACTTCTTAATTTTTTAAAAAGATTTTATTTATTTATGTATACAGTCTTCTGACTGCATGCCAGCAGAGGGCACTGGATCTCATTCAAGGTGGTTGTGAGCCACCATGTGGTTGCCAGGAATCAAACTCAGGACCTCTGAAGAGCAGTCAGTGCTCTTAACCGCTGAGTCATCTCTCCAGGCCCCATTTTTCAGATAAGTTTTGTTAACACAAGCCCAGCATACACTCTTTGCTTTCTTTCCAGTCTCAAGGCCAGCACCACCCATCTCTACTGAGTTTCTTGCACTCTTATTAAGTCTTCAGTGGTTACAACATGAAGCTTTTGAACCTCCTAGAAAAAAAGTCTATTCTTAGCTTTTAAATGTTCCTATCACACAATACTAACCTCTGATGACCAATATTTAAGTATACGTAGTCTATTATGATCAGACGATGATAAGTGTTTGATAAAAAGGATTTAAAGTACTAACTAGAATGAGTGCCCAACTTCTTCTTAGGTTCCATAACAATAGGAAAAACGGGCCTGGGAATGTGGTTCAGGTGGGAGAGTGCTTGCCTAGCATGTTTTAAGCCCTAAGTTTGATCCCCAGAGCCACATAAAACAGGCAGGGCATTATATGTCTTCAATCCCAGCCCTTGGCATCGAAGAAACAAAGTCAAAAGTTCAAAGTCATCATGAGCCACACGGGAAATTGCAGCCAGCCTGGGCTACAGGAGACCCTGTCTCAGCAAAAGGCGATAAAAAAGGAAAGATGGACTCCCCAAATCTGCCTTAGGCATGAAGTATAAGTAATGCCTACTATGTCTTTCATGCCCACATCTGCTAGCTTTCTGCCTGTTGCTTGTTTGTTTTGTTTTTGTTTTTTGATGCAGGGTTTCTCCGTATAGCCTTGCCTGTGTTGTCCTGGAACTTGGCTCTGTAGACCAGGCTGACCTCCAACTCACAGAAATACACCTGACTCTACCTCCTCCTGGGATTAAAGGCATGCATCACCACCTCCGAGCTACTTGTGTTTTTAAGCAACCTTGAGCATGTTCTGTAAAGCAAGCATGTTGGAACCTGGTATGCTGACCCCGCCCCCTGTCAATGGGTGGGACACGCATATCGGCATTCAGGCAGATACTTAGGCAGCTCTAAAGGGCCCTGTCTTGGCTACCTCAGGCATTACGGGGCTGCGTAAGGACTCAGCACGCATGTGCAAGCTTCCCCTTTTAAGTATATGCCTTCACATTCTCTCTCTCTCTCTCTCTCTCTCTCTCTCTCTCTCTTCTCTCTCTCTCTCTCTCTCTCTCTCTCTCCCTCCCTCCCTCCTCCTCCCTCCCTCCCTCCTCCCTCCCCCCCCCTCTCCCTCCCTCCCTCCCTCCCTCCCTCCCTCCATCTCTCTCTCTTCTTTTTCTTTTTCTTTTTCTTTTCCCTGTGGTCGATCACTAACTCTTGTCTTACTCTCTTACCTTCCTCTCCCTCCTCTCCCTCTTGGCTCCTCTCTCTGTCTCTCTTGTCTCTCCCACTCTCGCCCTCCCCCTCGCGCCCACCTGGAATAGGTTAATGTATCTCTCGTGTTTGTGTCTCATCTAGAGAGCTTTCTTTCTAATTTAAGCAAAAGAACAACAATGCAGACATAAAGAGTAGCCAGGGCCTCCTCAGGCCTCACAGTGACTCCAACATAATCCCTTCCATAATGTAGACCTTCCAGCTTGATGGTAAGAGGAATGACAGGGAGAGAGGTGACCTAGTCAGAAAGTTTGCTCCTGAGTAATGAGATTAAGGCCCATGTCCATGGACTTCAGTCTGGTCCCTTGGTCCTCCACCTTCTACTGTGCAAAGACATGATGCTCCTTCTCTCAAGAGGCAGTAACAGGGTGCTCCTTTGAAAGCCCTCACTGGACAACCTAACCACCCTTTAGACAAGGCATTTCTGTTCACAAATCCCTTAATCTATGGTGTTCTTTTGCAATTTGAGTTCCCTGCCAGACACATCAGAAAGACAAATATGTCCAAAGTCCATCCCTTGGTACTGGGCATTTCCTCACAACTTCCATCTTTTTTTTTTTTTTTTTTTTTTTTGGGCAGAGCCTTCATTAGACCAACTTTCATGGATTTTGTTTTGATTTTTAATGTTAATTTAACTAAATTTTTTTGAGCTAGGATCTTATCATATAACCCTGGCTAGCCTGGAACTCACTATGGCCTCTGACTCACTGAGATTTGCCTGTCTCTGACTCCTGGAGAATGCTGGGATTAAAGGCATTGTCTTACTTGGGGTTTCTATTGCTGTGAAGAGACACCATGACCTTGGCAACTCTTATAAAGCAAAGTATTTAACTGAGGCTGGCTTACAGTTCAGAGGTTTAGCTCATTATTGGCATGGCAGGAAGCATAGTGGCAAGCAGGCAGGCATGGTGCTGGAGAGGCAACTGAGAGTTCTACATCTGGATTGGCAGGCAGCAGGAAGAGACAATGAGCCACTAGACCTGGCTGGAGCTTCTGAAACCTCAAAGCCCATTCCCAGTGACACACTTCTTCCAACAAGGCCGTGCGTACTCCAACAAGGTCACACCTCCTAGTAGAACTACTCCCTGTGGGCCTATGGGATTCATTTTTATTTAAAACAAATACCACCATGCCCAGCTAATTTAAAAAAAGGGGTGGGAGTTGAGCTGGGCATCGTGGTGCAGACCTTTAATCCCCACACTAAATAGAGGCAGGCGGATCTCTGTGAGTTTGAGGCCAGCCTGGTCTACAGAGTGAGTTCAAGGACAGCCAGGGCTACACAGTGAGACCCTGTCTCAAAACAAACAAACAAAACCCCACAAACCCAAACAAACAAAAAATCTCCAGGGTCTTCTATAGCCCAAGCTGGCCTGGACTCACTATTTAATGAAAAACAGTTTTGAATTCCCGATTCTTCCCATTCCACCTCCTGAGTTCTGGGGTTACCACCACATCCATTTTTCTGCAGTGCTGTGAATGAAATTCAGGGCTTCCTACATGCTAGGCAAGCACAAACTAAGCTATGCCCCATTGCCACCACCCTCACCCCCATTCCCCATCCCCAGCCTTCTTATTCTCTAAATTTCCATTCTTAGGCTGAAAACATGACACTGATATGGAACACCTAATCACACCCAGTGACTCCCAAGGATCACTTGGGCCTTAAAAAGCCCACAAGGCTTGTCTTGAAAACCAGCCCCTACGTCCACCTCTTCAGTCTACTGACTTATGCCTCAGGCCCAAACACGTGTGAAGGGTGGTTTGAAGGTCAATTTACCATAAATTAGAATCATGTGAGTAGGAAGCCACACTTGAAGAGTTGTTCTGATTTCCTTAATTGATGCAGGGAAGAGCCGTCCAAAGCAGGCCAGTAGCAACCCAGAATAAAAGGGTCTTGACAGAAGGAAGATTTTCACTTTATGCTCAATTGATGAGTTTATTTACCCTGTTACTGCTGCTGCTGCTGCTGCTGCTGCTGCTGCTGATTCCTTTGCTGATATGGGAACCAGCATTTCCAGGCTTCCATTGTTGACTAAGGACCAGCTGCTCCCTGGGAGTCTTCCAGTTCTTCTCCAGACCTGGGGCATTGAGTCTACAAGAACTCATGAACCAGAAGGACAGGTTGGCTCAGAAAACCCACAGAGAAATTTCTGGGATTTGCATCCCTATTGTTTCTGGTTGCATTAGTTATTTTTCTGTTATGGTGGCTGTGCTGCACTGTTTTATGTCAACTTGACCCAAATAAAGTCATCAAAGAGGAGGAGCCTCAACTTAGAAAATGCCTGGATGAGATCAGGCTGCAGGCAAGCCTGTAGGGCAGTTTCTCAATTAGAGATTGACGTGAGAGGGCCCAGCCTGTTCTGTGTGGTGCCATCCCTGGGCTGGTGGCCCTGGGTTCTGTAAGAAAGCAGGCTGAAGCCAGGCAGTGGTGGCACACGCCTTTAATCCCAGCACTTGGGAGGCAGAGGCAGGCAGATCTATGTAAGTTTGAAGCCAGCCTGGTCTACAGAGTGAGTGCCAGGACAACCAGAGCTACATAGAGAAACCCTGCCTCAAAAAACCAAAAGGAAAAAAAAAAAAAAAAGCAGGTTGAGCAAGCCAGGAGAAGCAAGTCAATATGTAACACTCTTCTGTGGCCTCTGCCTTACCTCCTGCCTCAGCTTCTGCCTCCAGGTTACAACCCTGTGTGAGTTCCTGTCCTGGCTTCCTGTGATTATGAACAGTGATGTGGAAGTGTAAACTGAATAAATCTTTTCCTCCCCAGGTTTCTTAGGTCACAATGTTTCATCATAGAAATTGTCACCCTTACTAAGACAAATAAAACACCATGACCAAAGGTAAATTAAGGAAGAGAGAATTGTATTGGACTTAAGTTTTCTTTCTTTCTTTTTTCTTTTGGTTTTTCAAGACAGGGTTTCAGTGTGTAGTCCTAGAACTTACTCTGTAGACCAGGCTGGCCTCGAACTTACAGAGATCCACCTGCCTCTGCCTCCCTAGTGCTGGGATGAAAGGGGTGCGCCACCACTGCCCAGCTGGACTTATGTTTTCAAAGGGAGAGAGTCCATCATGGTGGGCAGGCATGGCAGCAAGTGGCAGACCTGGTGGCAGAAGCAGGAAGCTGATAGATCACATTTCAACCACCGATGCAAAGCAAAGAGAGTGAACTGACCTGTGGAAGCTATGAACCCTCAAAGCCTGCCCCTAGTGATGTACTTCCTTCAGCAAGGCCATACCACTTGCCCAGACACCAACAACTGGGAACCAAGTGTTCAAATTCTTAAGCATATGGGAGACATTTTCATTCAAACCAAAACAATCGTTTATATATCTTGGTTATTTGTATCCTTACCTGTTGAATTATGTTTTGCTGTTGCTGTTGTTTCCTTAACAGAGGGTTTGGGTGTTATGATAAGCATGTAGGAGACCTTGGCGGATTCCATGGCAGAGGAGGGCAAACATGCCAGGCAGACAGAGCTTAATTGAGAAGTTATATTAGAAAGGGAAAGGGGAGAGGGGAGGAAAGGGAAAAGAGATAAAGAGAAACAGGACAGAGAAAGGGAAGACGAGGAAAGGAGGGGAGGGGTGGGGAAGGGAAGGGAAGGCAAGGGAAGGCATGGGAAGGGGGAGACCGGAAAAGGCCTGTCTGCCCCAGGGGAACAACTGGAAAGAGAGCAAAGTGGGCGGGGGTCTTTCTTTTAAAGGGTCCTTTGTGCCTGCATGCAGACTACATAGCCATGGAACCCTGGGCTGACCGAGTACTGCCTGAGTGCATTCTGCCAGCTGATAGGGGCAGGCGAGTATAATGTCTGAGTCCTTACACTGGGAGCTTTATCTCAGACCCTCATGGATGCCAAGCAAACATCTTACTGACAGAGCTATTGCCCTAGCCCCTTCCTTTCAAAGGCTTTGATGAAAAGAAATCCCATATTCGAAAAACATGAGACATGGGTACATTTTATGGAAACTATCCTTCAGGCATCCTCAACCAAATCAGCACCAGTGGATCCAGAGGCCCTGTTCTTTCCTGCTCATCTCTAAATGCTTTCTTCTACAATTCAAACAATTGTTTCTCCTTTGGAAATCCTTCCTGTCCACCCAGCCCCTCGATAGGCTGCAACAGGTACTAATTCCCAAGGATATTGTGACTCTTGGAGGATAGCTTGTGTGACACTTGTGTGTTTGGTGAGATTGAAGGGACCAGCTCCCCATTTCAGCAGCCATAGCAGACAAACACGTATTTGTCTGACCTTGTCTTGGTCACTAAGATCAGATGCCTGCCCCTTTCGGCAGCCATGACAGTAACTCGTGCTTTTCTGACCTTGCCTTGGTCACTAGAGGTTAGGTGCCTACCTCGTGGCAAGGAACCAATCAGAGGTTAGCTGGTGGTGGTATGCTTTACGGCTCTGGGTGCGCTTTATGGATAAGCGCACAGTAATGACGCACAGAGCATAGCAACCACCCTGGGAGGGCCTATGGGCCATAGCAACCAGTTGGCCAATCAACACAGGTCAAGCCCTCTAAGCCTGGAGGCACACCAATCCTGAGCCTGTGCATACCCCTAGACACTCCCCTTACGCTGCTCTATAAGATCTCTATGCAGCCACTTCAAACTGTCTTTTGTAGCCATCCGCCATGGTGAGCTAACATGGGGTTAGCTCGTTAAACAACAATAAAGCCTCGTGCAGTTTGCATCAAGATTTCGCCTCTGCCTGGTGATTGGGGGTGGCCGAGGTCCTGGGCTGAGACCCCAGAGGCCTGAGCTTTGGGGGGGGGGGTCTTACAAGATGAGAGATTGACTTTACTTAATTTTTAAGAATACCTTCCCCATTCAGAACAGTATGTTTATAATAGAAAGTTTTGAGAATAAAAAAGACTATAAAGACTATAACAAAGGCACAAATCAATCTTTTTATTTCCACAGTCCAGACTAAGCAGTACCCCCTCTTCATGTTCATTCTCTCTCTGTCTCTCTCTCTGTTTCTCTCTCTTTCTCTCTCTCTCTCACCAATGTGATTTCTTGAACAGGACAGTTTATAGCAACAAGGTATCCAGATCAAACTTAAATGCTATTATGAAGGAAAAAAATGAGTGCTGGTGATGTAGCTCAGTTGGTAGAGCACTTGCTAGCATAAAGGAAGCCCTGGGCTCCATCCCCAGCACTGAATAAAGTGGATTTAGTGTTATCTACCTGTAATCCCAGAAATGGGGAAGTGGAGGAAAGAGGATCAGAAACTCAAGTTCTTACTGAGCTACATAACAAATTCAAGGCCAGCCCTGAGTCAAACAGAAGACAAAATGGGCAGATGAGAGTCAGAATGGTGGCAAACCAGTTTCCCTTCACCCACCTGTAGCCATTGACTGCAACTGACTAATGAGGCAGTGGGCAGGCTGGCCTCTGGGTCCTTTCCAGCTTTCTGCACTCTCTCAGCATGTCAAAGGCCTGGCTGCCCACCACTGCCTGCTGCTAAATATCATGAGCACAACACTTCAGAGGACACGGGACCGGTGCTGTCTGCCACCCTTTTAGAGATGGAGGATATGGAAGTGCATTTACAGAAGCCTCCCTGCTCTGAGGGATCAGCCCTCCACCCTGTGGCTCAAAATTCCCACTCTCAGGCTACAGTCTCGAAACTCTCAGGCTCTGGCTCCCACTTTCAGACTACATACCCCTACTGTCAGACTATGTGCCCTCACTCTTAAACTGTGACACCCCAAGTCTGCCTCCTAACTGTTAAGTTCTGCCTCCCCACTATCAGGCTCTGCACCCCCACTATCAGGATCTGGTCACTCACCATCAGGTTGCAAGTCCCACTGTCAGGCTGCAGTTCCCCCTACTCTCAGGTTGTGTCCTCTTATTCTTAAACTGTACCCCCACCCCACCCCATTCCCAGGCTGTACTCTTGTACAAACTCTCAGTTGCTTCACTGCCTGAATGAGCCACAGTCTCGTGCCTGGAACTGTCACCTACAGAGAATCCCCTCCAGCAGGCTGACTCACTCCCTGGAAGGGACAGGGCTGGATTGCAGAGCACAGGGAAATGGCTGCCTTACACAGACTAGGAAATGGGTGTGGCTAGGAAATCAGGCTGTTGCTACTGTGTTTTCTCACTTACCAAACATAAAATCTCCTGTCAATAGATTTTTGGAGAAACAAGATTTTAAGTGAAAATATGGTCTTGTGAAAGTATCACAATTATTCGTGGTAGCACATGCCTTTCCCAGCACCAGGGGTGGAGGTGGGGTGAAGAAGGCAGATCCTTGTCTTTGAGGCCAGCCTGGTCTACAAAGCAAGTTCCAGGACAGCCAACCCCAAATGTATTATAACATGTTTCCTGTTGTTAGGTTTAAGGCAATTCCATTTATCTGGGCCATCAATCACTCTGATTCTCTCTCTCCAGCTCTATTTATTTACTTTTTAATTTATGGGTTTTTGTTTGTTTGTTTGTTTGGTGCTGGGGATGGTGAAGGCTAGGCAAGCACTCTACCAATTTAAGGCCAGCCCTAGCATGGCTTGCCATTTATATTTTCTTTTCCTCCCACCTCTCTTTTTCTCCCCCTCCCCTTCTTTTTCTTTTGATTTTTGTTTATTTGGACTGAGCTCCATTAAGTAAACCAGATGGCCTCATGATCCTTCTGTCTCAGTCTCCCAAATGCTAAGATTACAGGCCTGAACATTCATACCCTGGTTACATATATACATTTTAAACCTAGTAGTCACATGCCCCCAACTAGAAGAACTCTTGGCCAATTCATTTTAATATTTACTGGGAGTTTTGTCAGATCCTCTAAAGAACCAGTGTCTGCCTTTATGAGATATAATTCAGTATTTGGTTTTTTGGGTTCTTTTTTTTTCTGAATTACTTTAAACAGAGAGCCTTAAATTTCTATAATTGCTCTATTAATAGGTTTGCTTATTATTTACCAGGCATCTCTCATGTGCCAGGCACTGTTGTGGGAAGCAGCGGTGCTGTGTCTCTGCAAAATTTGAGGACCATCTTAGACACTGTGAAAGAGGTACAAGGAATCTTTATATGGTCCTTTTACCCCTTGTTTCCAAGTCCTATGTCAGTTAGAAAGGAAACATCTGGTCTCTGTCCAGTGCTTGAGAGAATAATGAATGTATCTTCTCACCTTTGGCCCTGTCACTGACGTCATAACCACCTTGGGTATTTTAACAAAAGTCTAGACTGGCCAGAAGATATAATTGCACACACTTTATTTCCTGATGCAGTCACAGCCTGCAGATTATGCAGGAAGCTCTCTCTGCTCACAGTGAGCTCAGCTACTGTGGCTGTGATTAAGTTAGGACTGAGAAACTGCTGGCTAGCCTTGGCCTGTTCTCGGGGTTCCTGAACCACAGCACACCTATCTCTGTGTGTGACTGTTGTTCAGGTCGGGATTTTCCAAGGTACATTTTCCTCCTTATGAATAGGTATATAGAAGAAGCATTTGTATGTTTTTCTAATGAACTTGGTTAAAACATGAAGAAAAACATTTTAATCTTACAAAAATAAAATTCTAAGAATCTTCCTGTGTGTGTGTGTGTGTGTGTGTGTGTGTGTGTGTGTGTGTAAGATAATATAATTTAAAAAGATTTTTTTTCTTGGCTCAAAGGAACTAGATTGGAAACAAATACTGCTGTTCATAGAATTGCAAAGTTGGAGGGGTCCTGGGAAAGCACCCAGGCTGGTGTTAACAGGCTTGGCTGCCCATTCAAGGTTCCTACTGCCGGCTGCTCAAGCAGAAAGATGTGGAGGGAGAATGTGCTGAGTGTTGCCTGGAGGAAAGTGGATGAGGCGAATCTCTGGAGGCCACTGAGGGTTTTAGGCACCAAAGGAGCTACAGTGGAATGATGAGTGAGGCATTTCTCACTGGGTTCTTCCTGTCCCGAGACATTTTTTCTTGTCTTCCGTAGTCTATCTGGACCTGGCTTCTGCCTCTGCCTGCCAGCCGGTGCAGTTTCTCTTCAGATAAACAGATTTTCTGCCAAGTGGGTTTAGGCTGAGAAAAAGTGGTGGGCCAGAAGAAGGTGGTCTTTAGAATTTAGGATACCATGAGGGGAACCATAGGCCCTTAACAAACTCGGGAAGGTGAGGGTTGGCATCCTGCCATGCAATTTCTCCTGAAGCCCAGGCAGGAAGGAGCATTTGAGCCCAGCCTGACTACATAGTGAGACTCTGTAGAGGGTGAGGGAGAGGAGGAAGGGGGCAGGGAGGAGAAAGAGGGAGCAGGGATACAAAGGAGAAGGGAGGGGAAGATGAAGGAAGAGGTGAGAGAGGAAGGAAGGAGGATATTGAGGAAAAGGGAATAGGAAGGCAAGAGGAGGGGCAATAGTTTCCTTCATGCAGGCATGGACAGGGCTAGGGTGCAATTTGTTGGTAGATAGAAGACAGGGTTTGCCCAGCAAGGCTCTAAACTCCTTCCCCAGCACCAACACTGAAAGTAAAATTAGCAGGTTCTGCTGCACCAACAAAGTCATGTATTGGGTGGCGTCTCAGGAAATGCCAGTCCCAACTTCTTTCCCAGGAGAGGAAATTAGAAACCACAGAGATTCCTGGAGCCCTGTTCTTGCCTGCTATTGTATAGCCAAAGAGAACCTTGGACTTCTGATCCTATTGCCTCCGCTTGCCTGAGTGCTGGGATTGCAAGCCTGCACCACCACACACAGTTTACTCCATGCCACCAATGCAACCCTGCACTAAGCGAGCACTCTGCCAGCCTCAGGTATCATCCTGCAGCTAGAAAAGCATAACAACAAAAACAAAAACAAAACAAAACAAAACAAATCACTTGCTTTTAAATGATGCCACCCCCTTTGCTTAGTGAGTTACCTCCAATAGCCTTCAGGACCTTGCATCATCCCCCTCCTCCCTCACCCTTACTACTGTTCTCAGTCTCCGTCACCCTACCACCTACCCTGCTCTTTTTCCTCCCCTTCCCACTTCCTTTCCTTTCTCTTTCTCCTCTCTTCCCTCCCTCCCATTTCCCTTCCTCTCTTCTCTCTTTCTTTAGCCGTCTCATTTGTGTTCAAGTAAGACTGGGTTTCCCTAGGTAGCCCTGGCTGGTTTGAACAGGGGTTACAGGCAGCATGCCACCAGCCTGCCCGCTAACCTGCCTTTGCGACTTCCTTCCTGCCTCCCTCTCTTCCTTCCTACCTTCTAACTTATATTAACTCCACAAAACAATGGGGCTTTATTATGACTTTTCCTTCCTGGTGTATATGCACTTTAATCTTATTCAATCGCCTTTAATTCTCTACTTCTCTAGTCTCCTCAGTCTCTAGTAAATGATCCATTTAAAAACACAGCTTTGAGGGCTGGAGAGATGGCTCAGCTGTTAAGAGCATTGGCTGCTCTTCCAGAAGTTCTGAGTGTTCAATTCTCAGCAGCCACATTGTGATTTACAACCATTTATAATGGGATCTAATGTTCTTGCCTGGCATGCAGGCATACATGTAGACAGAATATATATATATATATATATTATATATATATATATATATATATATCAGGAGCCAAGTGGCCCAGACACAGTCAGATGCCGCCACCAGAAGGTATTTATTTAGTGCCTACTGTAGGACTGGCAACTAAAGGTGGGTGCAGAAAACCAACTACACAAATTGTCCTCTGACCTTCACCTGCAAACTGTGACACATGCAGCCATATATGCATACTATGCTTAGATACACATGCACACTAATACCAACTAATTTTAAAGATTGTTCTTCTGTGGATGGCTCTGGACATTTGAGACTGGGGAAAAAAGGGCAACCAGTCTTGCTTCTGTAACAGAAAGGAAATAAAAAGTCTTTGGGCTGTAGATGTCGCTCAGTTGGTAGAGTGTCCACACCAAAGCTCTGGGCTCCATCCCCAGGGTTGTAGAGCCTTCCTTAGTAGTCATTGTCTCTAATCCTAGCTCTGGGGAATCTGAGACAGGAAAACCAAAAATTCAAGGTCATCCTTGGTCACACAAGTTCAAGGTTAGTCTGAGCTACTTGAGACTTTGTCTCAAACAACAATAAAACAAATGAACAAAGGAAAGCCCATCTTGTTAATGGAACAGATCATGAGAGATATTTCCTTTCCGGATTTCAGAGCTTCTTACTGCTGTTGAAAGGCTTCATACTCTATTTAAATGAGCAGCAATGCAATCAAGTGGGAAATCCTGAACCTGAGGTCCTGGGTTTGAGTCCCAGCACTACAAAGAATATAAAATAAAAGTAAAGATTGTTTTATCCTGGCACTTAGAAAAAAAACTTGGGATAATTTTACTCTTGCCTCCCTCCTTCTCTCCCTTCATGGTTGCCTTTCTTATCATTTCCAAGCTACTGGGGACTAATATTTTTGAAAAATAGCTCAGCAATTTCAAATTGTTATGAATCATAGTTTTCTTTTAAGTTGTAAGTTGCCTTTTTCCCTTTTCTTTCTTTTCTTTTTCTTTTTTCTTTTTTTTCTTTTGTTTGTTTGTTTTCTTGGTGTTTTTGTTTGTTTTGTTTTGTTTTTTTACAGGGTCTCATTATATATAGACTTGGCTTACCTGGAACTTCCTATGTAGTCCAGGCTGTCCTCAAACTCATAGACATCTACCTGCCTCAGCCTCTGGAGTGCTGGGATCAAAGGAGGGTGCCACCACACCCACTTAGCTTCGGCTGTTTTTCTTTCTTTCTGCTGTTCTTGGTGCTCCTTTTTGAGGCAGTCTCACTCAGTAGCCCAGGCTAGCCTAGAACTCAAAAACCCCTGACTTAGTCATACAAGAGCTAGGATTTTAGGCTTGGCACACCGCGCTTGGTGGTCGGGCAGTCTTTGACCTCTGCTCAGCCTTCTGAGGAGTTGGGATTATGGGTGCAATTAATCCACCACAGCAGGCTACTTAATGTGAATGCTGCTAATTGTCAAATGTGGGTTTCTGTCCTAAATCCCCCAGAGACTGTGCATGGCTTAGAGATCACACTTTACACTTTTGCTTCCTAATTCATAAAATCTTGACCCTATTATTTTATATCATGTGGTTGTTATTTAAAAAAAAAAAATCACTAGGTCAGATAGAAAGACCCGCTCGAAATGCCCCTGAGCCCCCTGCCCCGAAGCTGCCGGGGCCTCCCAAGCCTTCACCCCGGCAGGGCTCGCGCCCCCGGCCCGCCCCGCCTGGCACCGCGCCTCGGGGCTGGGGCCGAGCAACGAGCACCAGATGGGCAGGCCCGAGAACGAGCACCAGGTAGGCTGGGGCCGAGCAACGAGCACCAGGTGGGCCGGCACGAGGGCGAGCACCAGGTGGGCCGGCACGAGAACGAACACCAAGGGAGCCGGCCTGGAGCCCTGCCCCTGAGCCCCGCCCGATGAGAAACACTCCGTCCCAAGGTCTCCGCCCCCAAGGTCAGCCATCTGGACGCGGAGGGAGGGGGAATTGAGTCTGTTGTACCAGACACCAGACCTTGAGAATATGCTGATCTGGAATGGCTCTGTGTCTTATTTGAACCATCCAATAGAAATGATTCTGTATTTCGCCTCATTTGAAAGACTCTGTGTTTCACCTCATTTGAATAACTCTGTACTTTGCCTCATTTGAATAACCCTGTATAGCGCCTCATATACATTGACCAATGGGAATAGCTCTGTACAATGCCTCATTAGAATTATCCAATAGAATCCCTGCTCCTAGCTTGCGCCTTTTTCCCTATATAAGGACCCCTTTCCCTTGGCTCGGGGCGCTTAGCCACACAAAGGCTAAGTCGCCCCGGGTACCCGCGTCTCCAATAAAGCCTCTTGTTTTTTGCATCCAGTTCGTGGCCTCGCTGATTCCTGGGTGTGTGGGTCTCCCTCTACGAAAGTGCCTCTTCGGGGGTCTTTCAAGATCAACTGTTTCTGCCGGTTTCTCCAGCACAGTCTTGGCTACTTTGCTCCTCCCTCATCCCTCTCTGCAACTGGATTCCAGGAGTGTGGTTCAGTGCTTAGCTGTGGATGCCTGTTTCTGCTTCGAACAGCTACTGGATGAAGGCTCTAGGAATGGTAACCAAGATAGTGCTGGAGAAACTGCAGAAACAGTTAACCTGACCTAGTGAGAGCATGGAGACCCTAGTCGTAAAGCTGGGGAACGAGCATTGGGCCTAACCAAGCCCTCTGAATGTGGGTGCCAGCTAGGAGGCCAAGACAGTCTAATAGTGGAGCCAGTGTTTATCCCTAGAGCACAAATGGACTTTGGGAGCCCATTCCCTTTGGAGGATACTATTGCAGCCCAGATACAGCAAGAAGGGCCTAGGCCCTCCCCCAGATGATATGATGGACTTTGACGGTCCCCTGTGGAGGGCCTCCCTATCCCTGGGGAGGAGGTAGGGGGTGGGTTGTGGGGTTGGTGGGGAACATGGGAAGATGGGAGGGCGAGGGAATGGAGGGATGGGATATATAAATATGAGTGCCTCTAAAATAATAATAATAATAATAATAATAATAATAATAAACTTTTCGTAGCTAAAAAAAACAAAAAACAAATGAAAACTGAAGGCTTCGAGTGGTTGGTAGAGTGCTTGCCTGTCGTCCACCAAGGCTCTGGGTTTGTCTACTTCTAGCAGAGCATACGATGAACATGGTATACATATCTAAATCCTAGTACTTGGGAGGTGGAAGGAGAATCAAAAGGCCAAGGTCATCCTCAGTTATATAACCAGTTTTTGACAGGTCTGAGCTACAAGAGACACTATCGAAGGAAAAAAAAAAAAAGGGGGAAGTCAGCGTATTCTACATGTCATGAACACTAGGGTGCGGAGACAGTGGAGTGAGAAGACAGACACTTCATGTGGGCTCACTTCCTATCTGAGTCATGTCTCAGCATCTCAAATGCTCCTTGGGGTGCAAATCCCACAACTGCAGTTCTTGAAGGGCTGTTCTGAAAGGAGAGTGAGTAGCCTGAGCAGAGAGCTGTGATTCACACCAAGGGCTTGTCTGTTTTGGACTCAGACAGCTCTCACTCCCTCTGCATAAAGGTGACCCCCAGCACATCACTAAAAATAAGCCAATAGTCATGAGTATGCCTGACTGAAAGAAGTGAGTGTGCTATGGTCAGATTGCCACCCTGGCTCAGTTACCAACTCTCCCTTTACCACCCAGCCGGATTAAACGGAGAAAGCACACCTTATGCCACCTATGCAATAACCGTGTAACATTACTCCTTGGAGTGTCACATGTGGACCTCAGGGGTGGGATGGGGGCTGGGAAGGGAATGCCTTGGGATGATAACCCCTGGCTATTCATGACTAGTGATGGGATTGTCTGAACATGCTGCTGAATCACAGCTTCACTCATCAGTCTTCCCAACGCCCAGCTCTCTGTGCATCTGGGTATTTAAATCATGGTGCCCCCAGGGGGCATTCTCTTATATCTTATTCACTCTGGCATAAACCACAAGGGAGGTGCCAATTAAGCACAAAAACTGAGACAAAGTATGACAGGAATTGTCTGATGACTGGAGCTCTAAGCAAGGCGACTTGGTGCCGGCACTGCCCACCGGAGTTATCAAGCTGAAAGTTCAAAGCCTCTGAATTCCTGTAATTCCAAGACTATATCAAACTGTGTTCATTTTAACTATTAAAAATCATTTTTGAACCAGGTACAGTGGTGAACACCTGTGATCCCAGCCCAGGTGGCAGAGGCAGGAGGATCAGGAGTTTCAGGTCATCCTTCGCTGCCTAGTGTGTTTAAGGTCAGAGCAGGCAACATCAAGAGGAGGGGGTGGGGGAGGGAAAAGGAGGAAGAGGAAGTATAAGACAAAATAGCTTTGTCAAATCTGAAGCAGGAAAAAAAAATCTTCCAATTGAAATTCCCAAAGGAAGTAAGGTAGAGAAAAGAAAGTAAAACAAAAGGCCAGACTAATTGATTCAGTTGAATGAAAAAAAGAAATAAAAAGGAAAGGACATGACTTCTCCTAGTATGGTGGAGAAGAGAGTTTATTGTATAAAAGGGAGGGAGTAGGTAGAGCAAGAGACCCTGCCTTAAAACAGATTAGTAAGGGGAGAAAAACAAAGAGCCAGGCTATCCCCATCTTAAACAGACAGTTCACTAAAATCTGAACATAGTATGAGCTCCAGTCATAGTACATCAGTGAAGGAAGCACATCTACATGACTCTCCAAATAGGCAAATCTTATTATACAGGAAAGTAAAATACATTCAGCAAATTCACAAGGGGCCTATTTGATTTGATTTCATTTGTAAATTGGAATGAAATAAGTACCCTAAGGACTAATTTCAAGGGAGGTAATAAAATCCTTTAGGGCTTCAATTATTTACTTGGCAACGTTTCAAGTATTTGCTTCCATGAGACTATATTCCTATTTAGCCTTCAAGTTGCATATTTGAAACAAATATTTCTATAAGATAACTGACTTGGCCTCTCAACAGCCTGGTAGCTCAAGAGAAAAAAAAGAACTGGAAAGGGATTAGTGAAATAGATAACAAGACTCACCACATATAAAACTACAGGCAACGTAGGATTAGTTTGGGGTTTTTATTTGTTAGGCTCTGATTTGAACAGACCAACCATTAAAAGATATATCTTTTTAGGTCTTCAGAGAAATTTGGGTTTAGATTTGGCATTATATATTTAGAGAAAACCAGACCTAGGGCTTGCTGCTCAGCTGGTGAATGGCTTGCCTAGTGTGCACAAAGCTTTGGGTTCAGTTCCCAGCTCATGACTTGAATTCTAGCACTTGGGAGGTAAAAAGCAGGTAGACCAGAAGTTCAAGATCATTCTCAGTTGCACATGGAGTTTGAGGCCAGACGGTTCCGTGAGATCCAATAAAAAAAAAAAAAAAAAAAAAAAAAAAAAAAAAAAAAAAAAAAAGGAAGAAAGAAAGGATAATAAGAGAAAACAGAAAACATTGCTCTTCTGCCAGCTGTGCTGAAGACATCATGATGGTGGAGTAAAAGAACACCTGTCTTGAAGAAGTATGCATTATAAAAGATGTGAGGAAAGGACCCTCAATTTCCAGGTTTTGCTTCCAGATATTTTGAAGAGGACTGGGTGAAGCAGGAGGGTGAAGCCTGCTGAGGATTTGGTGTGGGAGGCTAGAAGTCTATGCTCTGCTCCCTGCAGTGGACACCACTCACAGATGACAAACTAAAGAAAAGGCCTCCAAACAACAAGGAGTCAGTTCTGTCCCCAAATTTTAGAGTGATTCTTGAAAATGAAAACTTGATGTATTCATATTTGCACTTTCCCCCATAACGTTAGACCACACTGCGTTTTCACATTTGTAAGAAGATGTGTGATTTCATGATTTGAAACTCACAGTGTGGTATCAGAACCTCTGTGGTATCAGAACCTCTGCAGTTTCCATGTTTTCTGAGGCCCTTTGATATTGTTGGGAAAGAATGATAGTGTGCCCTGAGAAGATCTACTAAGGTTTTTTTAGTTTTTTCAGACAGAGTTTCTTTGTGTAACAACCCTAGCTGTCCTGGAACTCCCTCTGTAGATCAGGCTGGCCTCGAACTCACAAAGACCCACCTGCCTCTGTCTCCCAAGTGCTGGAATTAAAGGCATGCACCACCACTTCCCACGGCAATCTTCTAACATGAATGGCTGGCAACTTTTTGTTGTTGTTGTTTCAAATATAATAAAAGTAGACTGTGACCTATTTTTGAATTAAAACCATTCATACATATAAAATGTGAAGAAATTAAAAGCCATGATATTAAATATCACTTCTGATTTTCAAATTTGGGGGGCAAGAGATCAAAGAATGGATATAACCTAGGTATGTTATATGAGCACTAAAAATGGCACAACAAAACCCCTTATTTTGTACAAAGGACCTGGAGGACTGTCTTCTCTTAGTCCCAAGAGCAAACTTCTCTATATTCCCTCTTCCTGCCTTATTTTTTTCTTTCCTTCCTTCCTTCCTTCCTTCCTTCCTTCCTTCCTTCCTTCCTTCCTTCCTTCCTTCTTCTCTCTCTCTTTCTCTCTCTCTTTCTTTCTTTCTTTCTTTCTTTCTTTCTTTCTTTCTTTCTTTCTTTCTTTCTTTCTTTCAGTACTGAGGACTTCACACACTAAGCAACTGTTCTACTACTAATATACTTATCTATCCCCTAATGCTTTTAAATTGTTCTTTCTATCTTAGTGGACTGTTGCTATAAAAAGACACTGTGACCAAGCCAACTCTTATGAAAGAAAACATTTAATTGGGGGCTTGCTTACATTTCCAAGGGTCAATTTATTATTATCATGGCAGGAAGCAGAGAGGCATGGTGTTGGAGCAGTAGCTGAGAGATTTACATCCTGACTCACAGGCAACAGGCAGACAGAAAAGACACTGGGCCTGCCATGTGCTTTTAAACCTCGAAGTCCACCCCTAGCAACATATAACACACCTCCTTCACAAGGCTACACCTACTCCAACAAGACCACACCTCCTAATCCTCTCTTAACAGTTCATCAAATAGATGAAGCATGCAAACATATGAGCCTATGGGAGCCATTCTCATTAAAGCCCCTGCCCCTCTTTCTTTTTCCTGAGACAGGGTCTCACTTAATAGTCCTGGCTGGCTTAGAACTAGCTTTGTAGACTGTGTTGGCCTTGAACTCACAGAGCTCCACCTGCTGAGTGCTGGGATTACAGATATGCACCACCTTTTATTTTTCTTTTAAAAATATTTATTTTCATTTATGTGCATGTGTGTACGGGTGTCTGTGAAGGCTGGAAGGGACTTGCAAGGCAGTTGTGAGCTGTCCAGTGTGGGTGCTGAGAACCAAACCTGGGTTCTCTGGAAGAACAACAGGTATTATTTACTCCAAGCCATTGCTCCAGCTCCACGACCAAAGATTTTTTGAGTTTTTTGGTTTTATTTTGTTTGTTTGTTTGTTTTTGTTTTTTCCTGTTATGAATGGAGGAGAAGGACTGGAGGCACAATCCAAGGAGGAAATTCTTTGTGCTATTTTTGGCATTCTTTTCAAGAAATTGGAAGGGGAGGAGCAGCTTATGCTGCTTGTGAGGATCTGGGATGTACAGAGGAGCTATGGGATAACATTAGAGTACCCAGACTGTCCCCTTAGTGCTGTGTTGTGTTCCTTAACAGTATCCAGGCCTCCTTGGTTTCTTCTGCTGAGGGCAATGCCATGCTACAGATTTGATGTTAGATATTCGGGTGACATGAATGGCTGTATGGGTTATTCATTCAGCTGTAGACTAAGTATCCACTTCTAACTTCTACAATACGATCAATACATGGGGCTACAGAAATTACTGTTTCAGTGTTGTTGGTTAAAAGTTGTACTTAATTTCTGAAGAGTAAATAGAGCACAAAAGAATGTACCACCACCTTCTTAAAGACAAGGTCTTGTGAATGAAGCCCAGTTTATTCTCAAACTCCCTATACAGCTGAAAATAGCATTGAACTTCTGTTCCTCTGACTGCCACCTTTCAATTGCTGGAATCACACATGGGAGTCACCAAGTCTGGTTTTCAGTGCTGGGATGTAACCCAGAGCCTCGTGCTGGGTAAGCCCTCTACCAACTGAACCACATACCCAGGCTTTGTTTTAATTTTTTTTATTTATAGTGTCTTCCTTTAAAAGAAAAAGATTCGTTTATTTGTGTATGTGTGTGTACCTGTGTGATTCTGTGTGCACCATTTTCATTCAGTTGCCTGAAGAGGCTAAAAGAAGGAATGGATCCTCTGGGACTGAAGTTTCGAGCTGCCCATTGTGGGTATTAGAAATTGGACTGGGTTCCTCTGTAACAGCAGTGAGCTCTCTTCACTGATGAACTGTTTCTCCAGTTCCTAGTATTCTTTCCCAGGGGCATAAATGCATCATCAAAGGCATATTAAATAATTGCAAATTATGCCTCAGTATGTATATGTGTGTTCACGTGTAGTATGTTTCTAATCTGAAACCAGTCCAGTTGTCTCTTTCAGCTCCTTTGTGATGTTTAGAGGCTTGAATAGTTCTGAAGTCAAAGCTTCAGACCTGTAGTCTAGGTGGCTCTTGAAAAGCCCATTGCTGTGGCTGGGGATATAGCTCAGCTACAGAACCTGGCCAAGCATATGCAAGGGTGTGGGTTGGTGCCAGGACCATGTAGAAAGGAGAAGAAACTCTTTTTGCTGGGTGTGGTTAAGTGTTTCTATAATTCTAGTATTTGGGAAATAGAAGCAAGGAGGATCAATAGCTAAACCCGTTCTCATCTACGTAGTAAGTTAGAGGCTAACCTTGGCTACTTGAGAACATGCCCCTTCCCCAAAACAGTCTTCTAAAATGCCCCAGTAGTATAGAAAGCTCAAAGCTAAACTGAAAATCAACTTGAAACAGTGGCAATATTTCTTTCTTGCTTTAGAAGTAACACAAAGATTTAGATTTGCAGAAAAAAAAAATAAAGACACTAAATTACTTTGAATGACCTGTAGAAAGTTTGAATTTTTCAAAAGATGAGACTAGGTATTCAACGAGACCCTGGCAACATCAAATCACATGAAAACAGAATAGTTTCCTTCCACTTTTTTTTTTTTTTTTTTTTTTTTTTTTTTTTTTTTTTTGCATAACACCCTGACTGCCCAGCTGCAAGGTGTTTCATGTGCTTGAGTTGGTGACTCTGATTTACATGGCAAACCTGTCTTGGATCAGTCGTTCTGAAAAGAAAACAGAAAAAGAAAAGAGAAAAAAGAAAAGAAAAGCTGACCTCAAATACAGATTTTATGTCGATAAAATTGTTTTGCTTGTGATACCTGGCACCAGCTTTGTTCCGATTTGCCAGTGTAGCACCAGCTAAAACATTTCTCTTTAATAACCAAAGGTAGAGATCATTCATTATTCTAAAATAAAAACCTCTAAGGAGAGAGGAGAAATCATTCACCATATGTTGTTGGCTTAAGCTCCAAATTTACTAAAGGGCTCAACAGCGAATAAGAAAAGTCTTCACAAGGGTCTTCATGGCATGTGCAAACTGATGCTCTTCTGGGGAGATATGGTCAGGATCAATGCTTGGAAGACCATGACACTGACACAGGAAATAAATGCTGGGAAGTACTTTGAAGGGTCCCCTTTTTCGTTTTATTCTTGTGAAGGAACACTAGTACCTGTTCTTGGTGGGGCTTTTGATTTTTTTATTTAAAAAATTATTTTTCATTTTACATACCAACCCCAGTTCCCTCTCCCTCCTCTCTACTCTTCCCCGACTCCCTTTCTTCCCACCCCACTTCCACTCCTCAGAAGAGTAAGGCCTTCTTTGGGGAGTCAACAAAGTCTGGCATACCAAGTTGAGGCAGGACTAAACCCCTCCCCTCTGTATCAAGGCTGAGCAGGGTATCCCACCACAGGGAATGGGCTCCAAAAAGCCAATTCATACCCAGGATAGGTCCTGGTGCCACTGTCAGGCACCACCCCCACCAACAGATCAAGCACGGCAATTATTTTATGAAAATATCTTTTACATCCACAAAAAATATCTCTTACGTTCACTTTTTTGTTGTTGTTATTGAGAACAACCCTTTACAGTCTAGGTCCTTTATTTTCTTTTGTACATTTGGCCATGAATTCATATGGAATGGGCTCCAGCAGCTCAGGCTCCTTCTTGTTAGTCTTCACAAAGTGTGTTTCTCTGGGTGAAGCAGACTGGCGCATCAGCTGAAGCCAGGTGCCTTTCTCTTGGGCTTCCTTTTTCTTCTGATCATTTTCCTTCACCCGTATCAGAAAGCTGTCTTTACTCTTAGTGTGCTGTGTGCTCAGTCCACACAGTAATTCTCTTGGCAAGAATCTTGCCCTTAACTTGTTTGTTTACAAAGATGCCCACAGCTGGTTGGTGGTGGCGCAAGCCTTTAATCCCAGCACTTGGGAGGCAGAGGCAGGCAGATCTCTGTGAGTTCAAGGCCAGCCTGGTCTACAGAGTGAGTTCCAAGACAGCTAGGGCTGTTACATAGAGCAAACCCAGCCTTGAAAACAAAACAAACAACAAACAAAACAATGATACCCACAGCATGCTGGGTGACATTGTAGACCCTTCCTGTTTCGCCATGGTAACACTTATCCCGAATTCCTTTTTGAACAGTGCCCATCCCCTTGATGAGTACAATATCGCCCCTCTTGTCCATGTTTCCTAAAAGGCCTAGAGAACAGAGAGTGCCCTTCCTCTCTCCCTTTGTGTTTGTTACTTTGGCCACCACCAAAAAGGACATTCACCTTTTAAGGTGTCTCCAGGTCCTTTTCAATATATTTAAAAACAACCTAGGTTGTTTTCCTTGTTTTTCTGGCACACACCAACCTCATTAAACCTCAATCCATCTGTGTGTTCCCTATTTGAGGTTGGAATCAGCTGCTGTTTAGCAAAGTGTGATGTTTCTTTCCACTGGGCTATGGTTCTAAAACTATACTACACATCATTATTTCTAAGTGTTTTCATTATTCCAAACTAGGGATTTTCTCATTGTTGTGTGACCAGTCTTCAGATTGCTTTTCATCTGCAAATCTGATTCTACATCCATGAAAAGCAATCACTCCCCATTCCTCAAATGTCCCGCGCAATCGCCTCGCCAGCAAGAACCACACAGGACATTCGGATCCTTCTGCAGTAAAGCTTTTAATGCGTCTTGAGAGGAGAGCATAAGCTTACCAGAGCGGAGTCCCCGAGCCAAGAATCCCGTCCCCTAATAAAGGCTGGCAGCCGCCGCCTGGGACGTGTCACCCTATGATTAGCTGCAGCTCATCAGGCCATATGACGCCACGGAATAGGCAGAGATCAAGGAATGGAAAATTACCCAGCGCCTGCACAATAGTCTTGTTTACATTCAGTGCCTGCCGGATGCAGGCGCCATCATTGTAATGGAGAATGCAGGGACGGCTCCCTACACTCAAAGACTTCAGTCTGCATCAGCTACACTGCTATTGTCTGTCTCTATGAGTTTTCTACTTCAGGTCCCATTGTACAGTATTTATGTGTTTTATAACTAGCTTCATTTATTTCATTTATAACTAGCTTTTTAATATTTATTTACAAAGCATGATATCGTCACATTGATATCAGGGCATGTATCAAGATGTCTTTTCCTATCATGACGAAATACTATTCAATTGAATTTGCCACATTTGTTTACATTCCTATCTATTGTGGGCACACAGGCTGCTTCCACCCACAGCCATGACATGTAATGCTGCTATGAATAAGGGTGGCACATATCTGTAATCCCAGCCTCAGATACACAGCAAGTTTGAGGTTAGCCTGAACTACATGAGAACCTGTCTCAGACAGGTAGATGGATGGACAGACAGATGAAGTTTTCTTCAGAGTGTATCCAACGTGGAACCTGTGGGTCCTATTTCTATTTTCAATTATTTGAGGAAAAACAGTTGTTTTTCATAGCAATTGTACTATCTTCATGTCTATCAACCATTCAAGAATTCCAATTTCTTTGCATCTTTATCTTATTTGCTATGTTCTAGGGGTTTGTTTTCACCTTAATGGAAAAGAGTTTGTGACTTTATATTAAGTGTACAGAGAAATAATATAATTGCAGGCATAAAATTGTTAGACATATAATGGATAGTCACTGTCCTTGAGAAAGTTGGCATATATAAGGCTCTAATAAAAGTATATAATTACAAAATCTGCAATTATTAGGTTGGATAATCTTCACCATGGATACATGTCCTTTTACAATGATATGTAACAATTGTAACATTGCCCTTTACATATTGTTTAGGGTCCAATTACTAACAGTATGCTCATGACCTCAGTTCTTTAGAGCGACACTGAGATGGGGATGTTACATCATTTTTACTGCAATTGGTGATCCTGGAAACTGTGCTTACTCATAGAGACTGTTTTTTCATTCTTCCTCCTTGGAGAATGGCCAGGCTGGCCTCCACAGTGGTGCTGGGCAGAGCAGACACTGTTTCTGCAAAGTTATCCAGGAGATCAAAGGAGGCAAGCACCCTTGATAAGCATGTGAACTCTGGAGTCAAGCTGTCTGGGTTCTGATCTCTGTAACTTAGTATTGCTCTCTTGTCTTTTTTTCCTGGCTGATAAAATGCAGGTCATTCTAGTCCCATGTCACCACGGGGCATCTTCTCTATCTTGTTACATTTTAATAACTTCAGTTTTGAATTTGAGACAGTTGG